>NW_004444090.1:3473937-3562544 GCF_000243295.1 Trichechus manatus latirostris
GAGAGTATGGCCCCCAGACACCCTTTTAGCTCAGTGGTGAAGTTATCTCCGAGGTTCACTGTTCAGCCTGGGAGTGGACAGCCCCGTAAAACCAAATGAGACTAACGAAGTACAGGTGTCCAGTGACAAGGGCCAGAAGGCAGAAGGGAACAAGGAAGCTGGTGATAGGAAACCAAGGTGGAGTAAGGATATTGTTGATGTGTTGTGAGATTGTTAACCATTGTCATAGGGCAACATTTGTAGTAACTGTTAAATGAGAAACTATTATGTTGTGTAAGCCTTCATCTTAAGTGAGAATAGTAGCACAATTGGAAGAGCGTAGTCAATGTCACTGAACTGTGCATGTAGAAATTTTTGAAATGGTGTATTTTTGGCTATGTATATTTTCACCAAAAAAAAAAGGTTGAGAAGTTAGAAGGTTGATATGTTGTGGGGTTGTTAACCAATGTCATAAAACAACATGTGTCCTACTGTTTCATGAGAAACTATTTGTTCTGTAAGCCTTTATCTGAAGTGCAATAAAATAAAATAAAATAAAAAAAATTCTAGCAAATCGAATTCAGCAACATTTCAAAAAAGTAATTCACCATGACTAAGTGGTATTTATACCACGTATGCAGGGATGGTTCAACATTAGAAAAACAATCAATGGAATTCATCACATAAATAAAACAAAAGACAGGAACCTCATGATCTTATCAATCAACGCAGAAAAGGAATTTGACAAAGTCCAACACCCACCCATTCATGACAAAAACTCTCAACAAAATAGGAATAGAAGGGAAATTACTCAATATAACTAAGGGCATTTACACAAAGCCAACAGCCTACTTCATCCTAAATGGAGAGACTTTGAAAGCATCCCCTTGAAAAAGGAAAGCAGACAAGGATGCCCTTTATTACCACTCTTACTCAACATTGTGCTGGAGGTCCTAGCCAGAGCAATTAGGCTAGAAAAAGAAATAAAGGGCATCCAAATTGGTAGGGAAGAAGTCAAAATATCTCTGTTTGCAGATGATATGATCTTATACACAGAAATCTCCAAAGAATCCACAAGAACACTCCTGGAACTAATAGAAGATTTCAGCAAAGTTTCAGGATACAAGATAAACATACAAAAATCAGCTGGATTCGTTTACACCAACAAAGAGAAACTCAAAGAAGAAATTACCAAATCAGTACCATTTACAATAGCCCCCAACAAGATGAAATACTTAGGAATAAATCTAACCAGAGATGTAAAGTAACTATACAATGAAAACTACAAGATACTAGTGCAAGAAACCAAAAGAGACCTGCATAAGTGGAAGAACATACCTTGCTCATGGGTAGGTAGACTCAACATTGTGAAAATGTCAGTTCTACCGAATTCTACAGATACAATGCAATCCCGATCCAAATTCCACCGGCATTTTTTAAAGAGATGGAGAAACAAATCGCCAACTTCATATGGAAAGGGAAGAGGCCCCAAATAAATAAAGCATTACTCAAGAAGAACAAGCTGGGAGGGCTCAAACTACCTGATTTTAGAACCTATATACTGTCACAGTAGTCAGAACAGCCTGGTACTGGTTCAATAACAGGTACATAGATCAATGGAACAGAATTGAGAATCCAGACATAAATTCATCCACCTATGAGCAGCTGATATTCGACCAAGGCCCAAAGTCCATTAATTAGGGAAAACACAGTCTCTTTAACAAATGCTGTTGGCATAACTGGATATCCATCTACAAAAAACTAAAAAAAGACCCATATCTCACACCATGCATAAAAACTAACTCAAAATGGATCAAAGACTTAAATATAAAATCAAAAACGATAAAGCTCATGAAAGAAAAAATAGGGACAATGCTAGGAGCCCTAATACATGGTATAAACACAATAAGAACCATAAGTAACAATACACAAGCACCAGAAGAGAGACTAGATGAATGAGAGCTCCTAAAAATCAAACACTTATAGTCATCAAAAGACTTCACCAAAAGCATCAAAAGACAGTCTACAGACTGGGAAAAAATTTTTGGCTACGACAAATCCGATCAACATCTAATCTCTAAAATCTACAAAATACTGCAAAACCTCAACAACAAAAAGACAAATAACCTAACTAAAAAATGGGCAAAGGATATGAACAGGCATTTCACCAAAGAAGATATTCAGTTGGCTAGCAGACACATGAAGAAATGCTTACAATCATTAGCCATTACAGAAATGCAGATCAAAACTACAATGAGATATCGTCTCACTCCAACAAGGCTAGCACTAATCTAAAAAACACAAAATAACAAATGCTATAGAGGTTGTGGAGAGACTGGAACACTTATACACTGTGGGAATATAAAATGAGTACAACCACTTTGGAAATTGATTTGGTGCTTCCTTAAAAAGCTAGAAGTAGAAGTACGATACGATTCAGCTATCCCGCTCCTTGCAATACATCCTAGAGAAATAAGAGCTGTCACACAAATAGATATATGCACACCCATGTTCATTGCAGCATTGTTCACAATAGCACAAAGATGGAAACAACTTAGATGTCCATCAACGGATGAATGAATAAACAAATTATGGTATATCCACACAATGGAATACTACACAATGATGAAGAACAACGATGAAGCCTTGAAACATCATATAACATGGAGGAAGCTGGAATTCATTATGCTGAGTGAATTTAGTCAGTCACAGAAAGACAAATATTGTATAAGACCACTATTATAAGAACTCAATAAAAGGTTTAAATACAGAAGAAAACATTCTTTGATGATTAGGAGAGTGGGGAGGGAGAGAGAGCGTTATTTACTAACTAGATAGTAGATAAGAATTATCTTAGGTGAAGGGAAGGACAGTACACACTACAGGGGAAGTCAGCACAACTGGACTAAACTAAAGCTAAGAAGTTTCCTGAATACAAACACTTTGAGAGACAGTAGCAGGTGTAGGTGTCAGGGGACCATGCTTTCCAGGGACATCTAGGTCAATTGGCATAACAAAGCTTATTAAGAAAATGTTCCGCATCCTACTTTGGTGAATGGCGTCTGGGATCTTAAAAGCTTGCAAGCAGCCATCTAAGATGCATCAGTTGGTCCCAACCACGTGGAGTAAAGGAGAATGAAGAACACCAAAGACACAAGGAAAGTATTAGCTCAAGAGACAAAAAGGGCCACATAAGCCAGAGACTTCATCAGCCTGAGACCAGAAGAAGTAGATGGTGCCTGGCTACCACCAATGACCACCCTGACAGGGAACACAACACAGAGTCCCTGATGGAGCAGGAGAAAGGCAGGGTGCAGAACTCAAATTCTAGTAAGAAGACCAGACTTAACAGTCTGACTGAGACTGGAGGAACCCCGGAAAGCATGGCCCCCGGATTCTTTATCAGCTCAGAAATAAAACAATTTCTGAGGCCAACTCTTCAGACATGGATTGGACTGGACTGTGGGACATAAAGTGATACTCGTGAGGAGTGTGCCTCTTAGCTCAAGTAGATACAAGAGACTAAATGGGCAGCTTCTGTCCGGAGGTGAGATGGGAAGGCAGAGTGGGTTAGGAGCTGACTGAATGGACACGGGGAATCAGGGGTGGAAAGGAGGAGTGTGCTGTCACAGCATGAGGAGAGCAATTAGGATCACATAACAATGTACGTATAAATTTTTATATGGGAGACTAACTTGAAATGTAATCTTCATTAAAACTAAAGCGATAGAAAAACAAATTAAAAATAAAAGTACGATAAAATACAGTATTAGTAGTTTCCTTGTGAAATTTAGTTAATGTTTATTATTTTATTCAAAATATTGTTTATTGACTGTCTAGTATGTGCCAGCCACTCTTCTGATTGTTAGGGATACAAACTTGAATATGACAATTATGTTCTTGCCCTATAGAATTACTTTCAAATTAGGGAGAATTATAATAAATATGTAAATAAATACATACCTACTATAATTTCAGATAGTGATAAGTGCTGTGAAGGAACAAAGCAGAGTTAGGGACTAAGCAGTGAGTGAGGGTGAGTGTTATTTTACATAGGATGATGGTTGGAGAGGTCCTTTCTGAGGAGCTGACACCTGAACCTCGAGAGCCCAGTGAGGGACAGCAGAGAATCTGGAGGAAGAACCTTCCAGGCAGGGGGAATGACAAATATAAAGATACTTAGGTGGGACTGAATATGGCATGCTCAAGGAATAATGTTACAGCTTACTGCATGGGGGCTGGAGTGGAGGGGGCCGGGGCAGAATGGTCGGTGTAAGAGGGGTCAGAGAGATAAATGGGGCCAGATCTTTTATGCCCTCATTTTTCACAAAAATGGAGTTTGGAATTTATTCGAAGTGTGATGGACAGGAAGTCATTGGAGGTTTTGAGCAGAGAATTTGAGTAGGGAATTAATTTATGTTTTTAAAGATTCCTTTGGCTTCTGTGTGGAAAAGAGACTGTAGGGGCTTAAGAGGAAAGACAGAAAGACTGGATAGGGGATGTCTAGCTCAAATCCAGTTAAGAAATGATAGTAACTTGGGCCAGGGTCACAGTGGAGGGATGGGAAGAAATGATCAGATTCCACATAGAGCTGACAGGAATTGCTGTTGGATTGGATGCATGTGGAGTGTTACACAGAGAGGATAAGAAAGACTCCTAGGTATGGGGTTGAGTGCCTGTGTGACTAGTGGCGAATTTACTGAGAAGAGGAAGAACACCAGGCAGAGTTCAAACCGGCCATGCAGGTACAGATGACAAGTACCTGTTCTGTGGGTTGGGAACTCAGGAAATATAATTAGAGATATAAATTTGGATGTCAGTTGGCATGTAGGTGGCATTTAAAGAAATAGGACTTGATGAGATCACCCAGGGAGTGAGTGTAGATAAAGCCTGACACCTGGTAGAAAAAAGGAAGAGAAAGGGAGCAGGGAGAGAAGGTTCGTCAGGATCAGTAGGTAAAGGGGGAGGAAAGCCAGGAGGGAGTGATACATTGAGAGGTGAGGGAAGAAAATGTTGCAAGGAAGAGAGAGTGACCAATTGTGTAAATGTGGTTGGAAGGACCAATAGAATGACTACCATGAATGTCCACTGGGTTTAAGGTGCATGTGATTGTAAATCACTTCCATTTAAGAAAAGCTTGCTTGTGAGTGGGTTCAAGAGAGAATGGATAGGGAAGTAGTGGAAAGAGAGTTCACAGACAGCTTTTTAGAGAAGTTTTGCTATAAAAGAGGGGAAGAGTGAGTTTGAGAGGAACTCAGGGTCGTGGAGGGTTTTTTAAGATGGAGGATTTTATAGCATGCTTATTTGCTGGTGGGAATGATCCAAGAGAGAGGAAGAAGCTAAGATTGCAGTAGAGAGATAGGACACTTGCAGGAGCCAAGTCTTTAAAAGTAAAGAGAGAAATGGAATCTTGAGTACAAGCTGAAGGTTAGACTTTAGATAGAATAAGGGTTTATTTATCAAATTTTCATTTAAAAAAAGTAATCTCTATTTTAAGCAGATCTGAGATGTAGTTTATTCCCTAAAGCATACTTTCTCTGCTTGTTCATTCAGGCATTTATTCTGGTATGTATGTAGCTGGTGAATAAAAGCACGATACAGTCATTGGCAAACTTTCAAACCTGCGACAGACTCCTTTGAATCATCAGCTATTACCTTATTTGCAAAAGTAAAAGTAAAAAAAAATTAAAATCCCTCCAACCAACCTCTTAAATTCAATTTATTCCATCCAACTGATTTAACTTTAGTAGACCTTTTCTGGTATTCAGTGCACTTTTCCATTTTACAATTGTCCTCTCTCTGAAAGTGTTACTGAACTGAAGGGGAAACCTATTGTGAAACATACAACAGATTGGAGCATTTAGTACAAAGCCCCAGGCTCTGAGTACTAACTGTGCGGCCTCAGCCCTGCATCCCTGGAAACCGAGTGCACAGGGAGTTCTGCCCTTTGGCACAGGTAGTGCTGCTTCAGAAGCATGGAGTTACAGTCAGATTTTTTTTTTTTTTTTTTGAATCAGCACATTCTTAAAAATAAAGATTACTGGGGATGTTGTACTTATTATTTCCAGGTTGTAATGGGCTTTGGCCTATGAGAATAAAATGGAAACAAGATAAAACAAAACAACAGATAGAGTTAATAATGGGAAAGTGTTTTAATCTATAAAATAGATTGGCATTGAATGCAATACCTGATTATTTGTGTCGGAATCAGATAATGTGGGTCATCTAGAATATTTTCAGAAATTTTATTAGCATATGTTGATTGGTTTAATGTGTCTCTCTTAAGCTTCCAAGCACATTTTCCCCATTATTAAAAGAAAGGTGAGTGAAAGTGATACTTGATTTGCTCTTTATTTTACTCTGGGCAGCTCTGTTCTTGAAGCTGTTGGATGTGTTATCACGCAGGTTTACGCTAAGTCACTAGTTACTGTCATGGGAACTGATGGCAAGCGTAAGAGGGGCCATTTAGCAAATCCCAACCACTTCTTCTTTGTATAAATGGCCAGAATGGCTTTTGTATGTGATGACTGTGGCCATCTCAACAGGTGCTCAGTGAGAAATGCATCCATTCTGCCACCCACTGCATAGGGACTCTTGGATAGCACTGTTCACAGTGGCCCAGAGGAACTAAAGAGCTTTCCAGGGCTTCTGTGCTCCCAGCACAATCAGACTTTCACTGAAAAGCTGAAAACTGTGCTTATGAAAGAGTCAAAATACCAACAGGAAATGAGGAAAGTGCAACTTGATTAAAGGGAAATAAAAGCAGCCTAAGATTTTGGAAACTCAAAATGACTTACAGCATTTGTTTATAACAATTTTTCCCTGAAGACAACTCAGAGTCATGTGTATAGGGTTTCCGTCTGTCTTGGATACACCAGTCCTCCTTCTTCCTAATCATTATTACTATCGGGATGACCTTGGTGGATGTAGCAGGGGATCATGCCTGATCTATCGCCAAAAAGTATATACCCAACAACTGTTAGCCATACATGTAGTTGTGAGCCTGAATACCAATACCAAATGTCATTATAGGTACTCACATGCATTCTAAATACGATTATATAGTAAAATGAGATTGTCTTATTGACATGATGATAGGTAAAGGGAGCTAACACTTACTGAGCAGCTACTACATTGTGCCTGTTACTTTATATATTTCATTTCATTTTCTTAATAATTTATTCATTAATTCAACACATAGTAATCATCTGTTATATGCCAGACATTGAGTAAGGCTCTGGGATACATCAGTGAGGAAGACAGACATGCTAGCTTCCCACTTAGTGCTTACAGTCGGTGAAAAATATGATGATAAATTTAATACCATTTATCGATTATTATTTTATAGCCATTGCACTAAACATGGAATGTATCGCCACTTTACAGATGAGGGAATTTAGGTTGATGAAGGTGAAGTAAGTTGCATTAAGATTTGAACACAGGTCTTTCTGTTCCCTCTGGGGACAGTCTGGATCTCAGTTCTGCTAGTTATTAACTATGTGATCCTGAGAAAGTTACTTCATCTTCCTGTCTGAGTTTCCTGATATGACAAATGGGGGCAATATGATACTTTCTAGCCTTACCCTTTCATATGGTTATATCCTTCCATTTCTTCAGGTCTCAGCTTAGATATCACTTCTCGGGAAAAGCTTCCCTGCCACCCTTTATCCTTCCTCCAAAGACTTTTTTGAGTGAACGTATTCTGTAGTGCCTTTGTGGCACTCCCATCTCATGGTCTTAACTCTCTGTAATGTAATTACCTATTCACTTTCCTTAAGACAAAAAGATTAAGAGTGTGGGCTGAGGAGCCACAAAGGGTCACCAGGTTTTGCAGTCCATAGGTAGTAAGTTCAACACACCCTCTACTATATTCCCAAACTGCAAAATCTGTCTTGATTCTATCATATTTCTGAGGCTAAAAGAGTAGTTCTGTTTTATTGTGGTACTCGGTGAGATGACCTTTGAGCGAAAGCTTAGTAAAGACATGGAGCTAACACGAAGCCAAAGCAGTGCCAGAGAGGAAAGGCAGGGCTGCCAGTGATGGGCAGGATTTTACAGGGAAGTACAAAGAGCTCTCCATCTCTGGCCAGAGCTTCACACCTACTGGTACATTTACTCAACACCTCAGTCTGCAGACTGATGTATTTTTGATGAGGGAAAAACGTTAGGGAAATCCTGGTGAGTCCAAACAGACAGAAGACACAGCTCTTCTATCCTGAATCAATGGGACCATTTGGGCCATAGCTTTGCCTTCCTGCAACCAGGGTCCAATGTGGTGCAAATCAATATTTGTTGATGCATAATTTCATGGAGCAGGCTTGTGCTTTCTACAGCAAGGTTGTCTTTTAATAAGATGACCAAGCATGACTTTATAAGGCAAACAAATGAAATAAAACCTTCCAGACTGCTACTGGAGATGTTCCTTTTCTTTTCTTTTCTTTTTTTTTAAACTCCAGTACAGACCTTTCAGTGAAAAGGTCTGACAGTTTTATGTGTTTCTTCCTGTTTAGCATGGCAACGGGAGAGGGAATTTGGGCTTGTTCTGTCTGAATTAAGGTCCACCGTGACCTATTGAAGTCACTTTCTCAAAATACAGACTTAAATAATAAACTTTTAAAAAATGACCCTAAATTAGAACTTTATAGCATTTTTGTCTGCTCACCTGTGATTTTTTTAAATTTAGAGATTATAAAAATGTAAAATTATTGAATTATAACTGCTATGCTGTCCAGTACATGGATTATCCTAAAACTATATGAAGATGTATTACAGCATATTTGAACTGAGACTCTATGAAGGAGGGGAGGGTGCATAGAGCATCCAGAGGAATCAGGGTCACTTAAGGATAAGGTTTAAATGTTACTTTTACTACTCAGCTAAAGAGAGAATCAAAAAAGAATGTTTTAGAGCTGCTTCAGCAGTCCCTATATGTGAGAGAAATCTAGGGGTATTCAGTGAATCTGATCAATACTTAATGAAAGGGCAGCTTTCCATCCAATTTTAAGAGTTACCTCTTCAATTTGGGGGAGGACTGTGAGATCCAAGCACAGGATGTAGCTGGAACTAGAGAAGTGGGTGCTGCCTGTGATGTTGGAGAAGGAGCAGTGAGTGGTTTCAGTCCAGAAAGTGTCCCTGGGCTTGAAGAGTTTTCCCTGAAAATCTATTTGGAGCCCAAGGCACTACAAGGAAGGTCAATTTCAAGTTATGGGCAAACTAGGAGAAACTCTGAATATTTTATAAATACACTCATTCCCTCAGCTTACTAAAGTTATGTTTGACCTTATTTAGTTTGTGAAACCTGGTGTGCATATTAGTGTAGAAATGGCATTTACAAAGCAGGCATCCACTGGCATTTGTTTTTGTTTTGAGTGTGCATGTGTGTGTTGTAGTTATTGTTTTGAAGCCAAAGATTGATTTTAATTGTAAAAAGCAACTTTCAGGATATATTCTGGGCTTGTATATATTCATACTAAATCTCCTTAATAAACTCCCATACGCGTAGCTCCTGTCTAGTTATGGTTCACCCACCTACCACTTCACTGAAACTGCTTTTTTCAAGATTACCAACTACCTTAATCTGGCCACATTCAATAGTTTCTTCTCTCTCTTCATCTTATTCTATAATCCATCAGTATTTGGTAAAATAACCTTTCTCTCCTTCTAGACATAATTTCTTTACTTGGATTCTATGGCACTATGCACTCCTTTTATTTTCCCCCCTACTTACTGACAGCTTTTTACCTCTTTTATTACATCTTCCTCTTTACCATTAAATTATGCCTTAATGAGTTTATCCAATCCAGTAACTTTAAATATCATCTTTGCATTAATGAGTCCCTGGGAGATGCAAACAGTTAATGTGCTTGCTGCTAACCAAAAGGTTGTAGATTTGAGTCCACCCAGAGGTACCTAGGAAGATAGGTCTGGGTGATCTACTTCTGAAAATTAGCCACTGAAACCCTATGGAGTACAGTTCTACTCTAACACACAAGGGGTCTCCATGAATCAGAATCAACTTGAGGGCAAATGGAAAGAGGGAAAAACTGCACTGATGACTCCCAGATTAATATCTTCAGCCCTGGCCCTTACATTGTGCTTCAAATTCTTATATCCTTGACATCTCTACTGTAGTATCCATTAGGCATCTCAGACTTAACTTGTATCAACAATACTTTTAACCTACCCAAAGCCTATTCCTCCCCCAGTCTTGTCCATCTTAGTAAATGCCACCATCCATCCAGTTGGTATTTTAAAACGTGGGTATCATCTATGATTCCTCTCTTTTTCTTCATCATTTTATAGTTGTATCACCAGTGGTTCTTTACTTACCAGGATATCAAACTATGTCTTGTCTCACATTTTGGAGATGGATTATAACTGCAGGCCTCTCAGCTGAGCTCTTTCCGTACCATCCCAGTCATCAGGTGGTTTCAGATTAAGAAACCAAGGTCAGTCTACACAATGATGCAATTGCCCCTGTCTGTCTCTACTAAATATCCTGAGGCACAGAGGCTCTGAGGCTATCCTTTCACTGTGAGTGTAAATGGCCTTGAGCTGTTACAGTGGAAAGAAAGGGGAATGAGGGAAGAAAGCTCTCATTTATTCCCTGTCAATGCTCCTTCTTTTCTGTTGCCCCTCTCCTCTGTACCACTGGCCCCTTTTACAAAGGCTGTGCTCTATACAGATACCAGTCCATTCTTTTGCTCAGTCAAGTTACTTCATAGGCTCAACTTTTAAAGAAAGTTCATTTTTTTCTTACACTATAGTATATTTTGAAATTCTACAATCTTTGTTGCCACTATGCTCTTTTATGTGTTTATACATATAGTCCTTGCTTTGCACAGTATTGTGTGAACAAAAACTGGTATGTATTGAAACTTTTTCTTTGTTTTTTTATGGGTTTGTGTAACTGAAATTTGATATGATTTCAGAACCTCATACTTCACTGAGAAAAATGTTGCCATCAGACTTAAACTCCCTCATCTTCTCATCTCTAACTAACCCATCCTTGTATCCCTCTTCCGTGGAGGGAAGGGTCCCTCTCTTCCCATAGGGACCCCAGCTCTACCTGCAGTCTGCATTCCACATTCTTCTGCCTTCTCAAAGACTTGGAGAAGGGTTAAAAACAACAGAAAATTCAGTAAAGGAAAGAAGTGTTGATATTTCAAAACATTCAACATAGTGATTCACTACTTTTGTATACCCTATGCCTGGCACTTAGTAGGGCTCCTCTTTCTTAGTTTTTGAAACACTCTCCTGCTTTGCTTCCTTCCTCAGGCCATTCTTTTTCTTGTTTTCTTTGCTGGCTCCTTCTCTGACTTCCTTGTGTTGGAGTAATTCAGGATTTAGACTTAGACTATCATCTTTTCCGTTTCTAACCTTTACCCTTTAGTGATCTCATAGTTCCCATGGATGTGAGCTCTCTTGTGTTGATGACTCCCATATTTCCATTGGAGCCTATATCTCTCTGCTGAGCTCCTCAATCTTATGCCCAAGTACTACCGGACATCTCCCCTTAGATGTGTCTCTGGTTCTCCAACTTAACAGATCCAAAATAGAATTCTTGATTTCCCCCTTCCATGCCCATCTTCTCAACCCCCCGCTCTTCCCTATTCATGTAAAAAGCACAGTGTTTCATCAAGTTACTCCAGCCAACAATTGAGGAGTCTTTCCTTTTCGATAAACCAGATATCACATGTATTAGCAAGTATCATTGATTTTGCCTTGAAAATATGCCTGAAACTCCCCTCTTCACCTTAGGTTCACTGTCACCCTCTTAGTCCAAGTCTCCACCATCTCTTTCCTTGATAAACATAACAGCTCCTGTTTTTTTTCTTTCTATTTTCGCTCTTGCCCCTCACTCCACCCCCTGACAGTTGCCCCCATCCTCCTCCAAATAGCAGCAATAGGGATCGTTTCCATGATAATCAGAGAATGCTCTTCCCTTGCTTAAAATCATGCAGTGGCTCCCTCTTAGATTGACATAAAATCCAAACTTCCTCCCATGACCTGTAATGTCCTTCATCACATTGCTTAGCCCTCTAACCTTACCTCTTTCATTCTTCCCCTCACTCAGGTGTTCAAATATCACTGGTATTCTTAAGAAAGAAGGAAGGAAGGAAAGAAGAAAGGATGTGAGGAAGAAAGAAAATTCCCATTTATTACAGGGAACTAAGGCTCAAAGTAGCAAAGTAAGTAAGTGGCAGAGATGAGATCCACCTTCAGCTCCAGAGCCCATCTCTTCCCACTACTCCCTTTGTTCTAATATAAAGCAAAGGCAAAACTATTCTGTAATGTATAAAATCAAGAGCTTGTTTAAGGAATTAGTATGAGCTGATAAAGGAAGATGCATTTTGAATTTGGAGCCCTGGTGGTGCAGTGGTTAAGAGCTCAGCTGTTAACCAAAAGGTCGGCAGTTCAAATCCACCAGCCGCTCCTTGGAAGCCCTATGGAACAATTCTATGCCGTCCTATAGGGTCTCTATCAGTCAGAATTGACTTGAGGGCAATGAGTTTGGGTTTTTTTATTTTGCATGTAGATAGGCTTATCATTTACTTGTGGTGGACCTGTTGATACAACTCACCACTCTAAGTCTCAGTTTCTTCATTTATAAAACTGACATTAAAACCTACTCCATATTATGGTGTGATAATTAAATCATAATGCATTTGCATGATAGGCATATGTGGTACTCAAAATGTGTTAGTTCCCGTTTCTCTCTCCTTTTCTGTTTTCAGAAATACTTGATACGTGTTTCAAATGTGGGCCAAACATCATAAAATCTATGACTTTCCTTGTCCAATGATAACAGCAACAACTCCATTGCTGTTACCCCAACTACCACCACCTGTTAATGAATGTCTGCTCTGTGTCAGGTGGTATAATGAGTGTTTTACATACATCATTTCCTTTAGCCTCCCAATACCTGCATCTGTGTTTCCTAGAAAGTTTGGCAAGGTGATTCTTGAGGAAAATGTTCCCATAGTCAATAATATTTGATAAATGCAGAAAATTATATACTCCTCCTGGAAATTTATAATGTATAAATCTAACTAGAAAATTAAAGGTCTTGAGAAGTCTTGTAGTAAACAGTGTTTTGTTAGCTTACATATCACTTTGGAGACCATCACTCCTTGACTAACACATTGAATTTAATTGCTCCTTTGTTAGTACAGAACACAAGGAGATGGACCTCAACACCCACGGTGGCTACATACTTCTCAAATTCACCAGTCAGATGACATTTAGGTTCTAGAGTTCTGTTAATGCTGCTTAAGATCAAATGAAAGTTTGGTAAATTGATGCTGCTTAAGATCAAATGAAAGTTTGGTAAATTGTGTGCTCTAGTTAACACTATCTTCTTTACTTCATTCGTTGTTATTTCTTCCATTCATTTATGACTGTTATTGGATGGATTTTCTCTGCTGTGAAATCTACTCCCACCTTCCCCCATCACAGATCATTGTGCTGTTCATTATAAAAGGCAGCATTTCTACAGTGTAGAAAAACAAAAGTCTGACTGAGAGGAGAGAAAGAGAGAGATGCATGGTAACCTGCATAGAATCTGGGGAAAAACTCGGGAAGCATTTGACTTTTAGTCTAAACTGTTATGTTAAATTAAATAGTTAGGTTTAATTTTTGTTGCCAGAATTTCAAGCTATTGCATCAAACGTGAAAATAACAATGACTTAAAGAGTGTTGATTAATGTTTTATTCAAACCTATATTTCCTTAAATATTTTCAAATTTTGGGATTATATATGTGATTCAATCATGCCTTGAGCCAGGAATTGCTAGAGTTAAAATGAAAGAGAATGAAAAAATAGTATAACATTTTAGGAGCTCCTTAGAACAGGAACCTTGTCCTATTTTTATTTGAATATAGCGAAGTCATGATAGTGTCTGGCATAGAGTAGGTATTCAATAAATATTTAATAAATGAACGAACTTCTATGCCATAAAAAGAGGGTCATAAGTTCTAAAACCACAGCTGACACATAAATCTGCTGCCTAAATCTCCTTAATAAGTACTTAAATGTCCCAATATCTGATTTTTTTTTAGAACTTGGCTTCAGTTCTTTTAGATACACTTGTTACTTTAAGAGTGTCTGAAGGTAGTCATCAAAATCATTATTCTCTTTGTCTTAAAAAAAAAAAAAAGATCAGAACGTGGTTCTAATGAGTTTTGTAAAAATGGCTGTCATTTAACAAGTATAAATTGCTATCACATTTGTATAAACCACAAGATATTATAGAACACATTTAGTTTTTTGTTTTGTTTGTTTGCTAGAGGAACTTGATGGGAGGGACTCAGGATTTTCAGCAAAGACAAAACTCGTCCCTCTTTCCTTCATGTTTTATTCTTAGGGTACTTTACCTAGTTCTTTCCTTTTTAGGGTTTCTTTACCTAGTTCTCATGATTATATAGAATGCTAATATTTCTTTTGTCTATACTTCCCAGGAGCTTTCAAAGAGTTTGCTGAATTAAGAAATTACTAGACGTTATTATATTCAAAGACCATAGTTTAAATTCTTAGGAAAAACTGTTTTGTATGACAGCTGGCCATTCAATTATTCATTAATTTACTCAACACATCTTTATTGAGTAGTAACCATAAGGAGCCCTGATAGTGTAGTGGTTAAGTGCTTGGCTGCTACTCAAAACCTCAGTTGTTGGAACCCACCAGCTGCTCCACAGGAGAAAAGATGTGGCAGTCTACTTCCATAAAGATTCACAGCCTTCGAAACTCTATGGGGCAGTTCTATTCTGTCTTATAAAGTGGCTATGAGTCAGAATCGACTCAACATCGATGGATTAACCATATGCCAGGCAATGAGTACCCAAAGGTCAAAAAAATCAAACCACTTTCTCAAGAATGTCACAGTCTATTACACTGGCCCTTTGCGTCTTCTATTGTACAGGGTAAATATCCCTTATTCCTTTTGTCAATCCTTATGTGTCACAGTTCCAGGTTCCCTCACCACTCCTCTTTCTTGAATGAGTTACAGTTTATCAAAGTTCCTCAAAGTGCGGAGTCCAGAGTTGAACACAACTCTAGAGATATTGTTTGACCTGAACAAAAGCACAGATGCTTACATCCCATGTTCTGGATGCTCTGACGCTATTATGCAACCAAAAGTGTTTGTGTATTAGTCTGTCACATCACACATGACAGCAATGATTATTCTTTGCTTATTGAATCAAATCCAAAATTATTATCCTGCCTTCAAGCCCCCCCACAGTGTACTTGTATTTATTTGTCCATCCATACTCTTTACCTGTCTGTTAGTTTGTCATACTGTGGTGGCTTGCATTGTTGCTATGATGCTGGAAACTGTTCAACTAGTATTTCAAATACCAAGCAGGGTCACCCATGGTGGACAGCCTTCCACAAAGCTTTTAGACTAGAAGGAAAGGCCTGGAGACCTACCTTGGAAAAGTAGCCAATAAAAACCTATAGATCACAAGAGAATATTGTGCGATATAGTCCTGTAAGATGAGCCCCATAGGTTGGAAGGCACTACGCAATAGCCATAACAATGGGCTCAAACATACCAATGATCATGAAGATGGTGCAGGCTGGGAAACATTTCATTCTGCTATACGTGAAACTACCATGAGTTGGAGCCAACTCAACACCAACTAACAGCAACTCTTTAGTATGAATTAATTATGTATTTTCCTCGCTATGTATTTTGCCATTTTGTTTCCTTTACCTAGAACTCCTTCATGGTGGCCTGTTTCAAAGCTAAATATTTTATAAGAATCACCTTTGATGCTTTTTTGGTTCTTGAACATTCTCAATCTCTCCCTTCCATGTGGTATGCCTAGAAGATTACCTGGCTGGTAGCAGACACTGGTTCATTAAACTGTCAAATTAGTTGAAGGCTTACTATGGGCCACACATAGATGTGTATTGAATAGTATACATTACATTAGAGTATACATCATAATTGATACTCATAATCAGTCAATCTTCACAATATCTGTATGAGGACAGAGATCATTTTTGTTAATGCAGATGATAAAAACCAGAGCCTGTTGTTTTCTTCTCTGCAATTGTTTCATCTTGTTGCTGCCTTGGTTTTATAGGAATTATCATGCTGTATCATGTGTGCTGCTAGGAAGAACATTGTTATCTTAATAGCTGACCTGAGAACGCCTCTTAGGGAGGCAGCTGTATCCGTTTAGAAAAATATTCTAATAGATTATTTCTATTAGAGAAGATGATGGGGTTCTGCAGATAAGCTGTAGAAGGAGTCAGTGAAAAAAAGAATAAACTACTTAAAAAGATTAATAAGACTTGGGACTTGAGAGGCAAGCAAAAGAGAGAAGAGAGGAAAGGGGGGAGGCTGCGTATAACGGAAAAGTGGGGAAAAGTGGACAGAACTTTTGAGCACAAGCATCTCTAATACTCCATGATCAAGTTATTTGATATTTGATTTTGTGATATAGCACAGCTTCTCCCACGGCCAGGAAACTTCAAAATCTGCCACACATAAATGCTTCATGTGAGTGACATTTTGATTAAAAACAAGGACTAGGAACTCTATTTAACATCTGGACAGTACAGATCAGAAGGATGGCAGTGAGATAGAGAATTCAGCAAAAACAAGATATCAGAATGAGAGATTGTTATTCAAGACCTTAGAATTTGAGACCTTAGTCTAAGAACACAAGACTCCTGGGAATTAGTCCCATTTTATAGTAAATCTCAAAGGACAGCATGACCTCAGCCAACATGTGCATTACATTTACATTTCTTCCTCCCAACTAGACCTGAGGCAACTTGAGTGCAGAGACTGTGGTTTTGATTTTGATGCTCCTCGTGCCTAACCCTCAGATTTCTCCATTGCCTGCTTTACTTTCAATTTCTAGTTCCATACTCAGCAATTTCTGAGTGGTTACTCAAACAGCTATCATTTCCAGGGAAATTTCTCATTTGATACACGTCTAAATTTTAAGGCCACTTTTTCTAAGCCTATTGTTTATTCAAATACAATATGTTTTTCATTAGTAACTGTGAAAAACACCCAGATGGTGCCATTTCCAATCAATTATGATTTTCTTGACATTTTATGTCACTTAGGTTAACATCAGTATTATTTCCCCTTATTTCAACTACATAATTCAGACATATTTTACATGGAAGCTGACCTGAAATTTCTTCCCATTTAGACCTCCTAAGAAGTAATAATAATTTAGGAAAAAAGGTAGCAATAAAAATCTACTTCACAAGTCAATTGTTTGTTTAGGAGTGCATATCTTAGAGCCATATCACATAATTTTATGCTGGGTAATCTATTTCATTGTTGGCTGAATTTACAAAGATTAACTTGGAGAATTATTTTACCAGCTAGTTTCCATAAAAGTCTTGCTGTAGTACTCTTGCTGACAATTCAGAAGTAGAATTTACTTTTTATTACATTTATTATGATCAGAGATTTTGACTTGAATACTTGAATAGAAAAATAAAATATAATGAAGGCAGTGAATTGGTGAAATCTGTTTATGGTAAGCCAAATTTATCAACTTTTCTCACTATGAAAGGATAACATTTGCAACCCATGAATTTATACCTATTGTCCATACAAAGGTAATTTAAACATTTCATCTGCATAAATCATCATTATATTTATACCCTATTTAGTAGAATACTAAGTGGTGATTAGGTGGTCAGAACAATGGACTATGAATCACGGATACTTAAGTTCTGGCTGTGACTCTGCCACCAACTAGCTGCGTGAATGTGAACTTCTTTCTAGGTCTTAATTTTCTTACTTGTAAACTGAGAGGGGACTTTGTGGTCTCTCTCAGTGCTAATAATATTTGTAATTCTTAATTATAATTTCTGGTGTGAATTTATTTTCTAAATTTTAAAACTCTTAACAGCAAGGAATTCATTTAAATGAAACACTATCGTCATGCTGATAAAAAATGAAGGAATAAGCCAAGAAGTTTAGCTCATTATAAAGGCAGACTTCAGTCATTTCAATGGCATATTATTTTCAAGGGGGTCAAATATATAATATGTGTTGGACTTTGAATGCCATGACTAATCAATTCAGCGTCTTCCAGGAAAGATATTTATTTATTTACTTGTCCTATTTTTATTTTACATTGATAAACAAGGCTGTAACTCCAAGAAGAACCATAGCAAGAACAAAACAAAGCTCCTGTCCAGGGAGAGCATCATTAAAGAGGGATGGTGGGGACATGGTTCTTTTCCTTCTGCTTTGGTCCTTGACCACTGCTTTCTCTGTGTGGGGAAATTCTTTTTGGCGCCGTACCCCTTATTTATTCCCTAATGTGTTATTCTTCTCTTTAGGGATTAAGGAAAATTATCAATTTTTATCCTGTCTGGCCAACTTGCCGGGGGAGTTTTCCTAGAATAATTGTCTGAGTAGTTACTACACTGTGGTGTGGTTCCCCTGGAAAAATCTCTTTAGAAGATTCCACTGGGAAGAAGCCCATTTCTCCAAGACAAAGGACTAAAACAGTCAGTGAATGGATCTCCCAGAAGATTTGTAGTTTCCAAGAGTACAAACAGATAATTCTAAAGTTTAAGAAAGGAAGTGGGAGGCTAATGGGTTAGGAATGGAGACAGCTTATCTTGAAAGACATAATCTCTGATATAATAAAAATGTTAGCACGTAAAAAGCTTAAGAGGATATGTAAAAACGATATATCTTGGCTTTCATATTGTTTTCTTTTTCTTTTCAAAATTTAACGGAGTAATATGTTTATATAAAATATAAACCTTGTTCTTAATTTTTGGAGTGAGGATAAGACTATATATGACTAATAGACTTGTTGTGTGCTGTTGAGTCAACTCTGACTCATAGCAAACCCAGTGTGACAAGTTAGAACTGCTCTATAAGGTTTCCTAGGCTATAATCTTTATGGGAGCAGATTGCCAGGTCCTATTTCCCACGGAGCTGCTGGGTAGGTTCAAACCGCTGACCTTTCAGTTAGCAGCTAAGTGCTTAACAATTGCGCCACTGAGGCTCCTGACTAATAGACTAGGCTGTACTATATATACAGTAGAGTCTGAGTATGGATAGAAGTTATGAGAATGAGGACTCCACTGTTACTGGTGCATTCTGTGAGAGGCAATTACCAAGACAGCACAAAGATTTAATTTCTAAATTCCTAGCTCCATTCTGACTGATGGCCTACTGCACTGAATATGTGCACCAAGAGGTGAAGAGCAATACAAAGATTTTATCAATAATGAGAGGCAACATGGCTAGTTTTAGGTACAAAGATATTTTCATAAAATAGAAAATTTTATCATAAACCACCTGGTCAATTGCCACACAGTTCAACTCCTCCTTTTTTTGTGTACACTTAGTCATGGATTTAACAATGTGTTTTCTTTTCTGTGTCATAAACAGAGATTTCCACAACAATTTCGATTTTTCAGACAATTTAGATTAGTACTTGAGCATTTATATCATACCTGATTTGATTCTCCAGGATCCTTAAGAAAGTGTGTGAGTTTTGTGGGAGAGGAAGAATACCGTTTGGTCCATCTTGGGGGTTGAAGGCTTTGTAGGAGAATTAAAAAAATATGTAAAGCAAGATAATTGTGTATTAGTTAGAATTTCATTGATTGAAAAAGTCAGAAACATAATATCAATTAGTTTACACAAAAAGAAATTTTATTGGGAGTGTACTTAGTTCCTCAACAATTGAAATAAGAGTAGAATTAATAAACTGTAGGGTGGGAAGAAACATCTAGGAACAAAGTAAGAACAAAGTAGAGGCAGGAACTTTACTCTGTCTGGACACTGTCACAAACTCTCATCTCTCCTTCACTCTGCACCTTAGTCATTCTCTCCTTCAAAAGACCAGCTTAATCCACATGAAATGGTGGCACAGTGGTTAAGAGCTATGGCTTCAAACCAGAAGTTTGGCAGTTCGAATCC
The DNA here is from genome assembly GCF_000243295.1 of Trichechus manatus latirostris. NCBI lineage: Eukaryota > Metazoa > Chordata > Mammalia > Sirenia > Trichechidae > Trichechus > Trichechus manatus. The sequence continues at coordinate 3,493,848 of NW_004444090.1, forward strand.
ACCAGCCTATCTTTGAAAACCCTATGGGGGTAATTCTACTGTGTCCTATAGGGTTCCTATGAGTCAGAAACAACTCAGTGGCAATGGGTTTGGTTTTTTGTTTGGTTATCTTCAAAATTTCATATTTTACGTCTCCTATGACTACAGTAGATTGTTTTTCTTTCTCTATTCCAGGTCAAAAAACCCCATGGAAAAACTTTCAATGGCTAGGTATGGGTCAGTACCCTCTTGGTGTTTGACTACTAACTGAAAGGTTTGCAGTTCTAACCCATCTAGCGGCTCTGCAGGAGAAAGACCCGGCAATCTGCTGCTGTAAACATTACAGCCTAGAAAACTCTATGGGGGCAATTCTACTCTATCACACAGGGTCCCTATGAGTCGAAATCATCTCGACAACACCTAATAACAACAACACCTTCTAAATACATATGGGGTACTATATTAAGGTGGTAGCTGATGCTGAACCTGTAACTGACTTAAAGGCACTTATCCTTTTCGAAGCTTGAGTTTTAATAGCAACATAGAACAAGAAACAAGGACTTGGTCCTACGTGAAAGATAGGCTATAGAACTGAGACCTACCCTCAGGGAAAGAGGAGGAGGCAGGAAAAAAAAAAAAAAAGCCTATTGGAAAAGGGAAACGTTAAAGAAACTTAACAATCTAAAGTGTCCCTTAAGAAATGGTAACCAACAACCTACCTTCATACAGATCCAGTGATCATGTATGAATCCAGAATTCATATGTCCTACATGGTTTAGGAAGGAGCCCTGGCAGTGTAGTGGTTAAGCCCTCAGCTGATAACCAAAAGGTCTGCGATTCAAACCCATCAGTTGCTCTGCAGGAGAAAAATGTGTCAGTCTGCTTCCATAAGGATTACAGCCTTGGAAACTCTATGGGGCAGTTCTACTCTGTCCTATAGGGTGACTATGACTTGGAGTTGACTCAACGGCAATGGGTTTTGACATGGTTTAGGAAACTCCATCTGAGAAACTAATCTAAAATTGTCCTGGGTTTCTAGTGTCCTCGATACCCTAACAGAAGCAAAAACATACCTTCTCTTGATGGATACACAACAGACACATTGCATGATTCCCACAGATAGAGTCCAGATAAACATGAACTTATGACTGAAAATTGCAAATTACCTGAAGGAAACAACTATGCAAGTCATAGTTAGAAGGAATAAAGGAGAAATATACAGCAGAAGTTAACCCCTTAGAACCTCAGATATTGGTATTATTGGATATAATATAAAATAAATTTGTTTAAAATGCTTAAAGAAACAGAAGATGGAGTTAAAATATAAATATATGTATCTCAAATTAAAAACTCAATGGATGGGCTAACAAAATATTAGACATGGGTGAAAAGAGAATTATTGAACTGGAGTGTCTAGAGAAATCACCTAGATTCAAACCCAGAGAGACCAAGAGATGGAAAATAGAGAAACAAGAGGCATAAAGAGTAGCTTAGGAAAATATATCATCAGTCTAATCGTAATTTCAGAGAAAGAGAAGAGTAAGCAAGGGAGAAGCCAATTTTTCAGAGTTGATGGAAAACGCACATCCTCAAATTCAGAAGGTTGAAAACAAAACATTGCAGTGAGACTACTAAATGATAAAGACAAAGAGAAAGTCTTAAAAACAGTCATAGAGATAAGACTAATTAGCAATAAAAGAAATAATTAGTATCATAGCAGACTTTTCAACAAAAACAACATGGAAATAATATCATAAAAGCACTGAGACAATATAAATGTCAAATCTGATATATATATGTATATATGAATATAGTGGCTGCAACAATGGGCTCAAGCATAACAACAATTGTGAGGATGGTGCAGGACCGGGCAATGTTTTCTTCTATTGTACGCAGGGTCTCTATGAGTTGGAATCAAGTTGACAGTACCTAACAACAACAACAATATATATGTATATGTGTATACATATATGTATATGTGTATATATATATATATGTATATATATATATATATACACACCCACACATACAGACATAAAACAATAAAAATATGTCTTATTTGGGTAGTTAAAGAAACAATATATAATTAAAATGCTGCCCAGGAATAAGATAAAGTGTAAGGGTGATAATAAAATTTAGAAATTCTAAACCCCTGTATTGTTTAAGAGGAGGATAGAAATACATATAAAGATCACTATTTGCATTACATTTTTCTTAAATAGTGTGATTAAGTACTAACAGACTAGAGATAGAGCATATCACTTCCAACTGACTAGAGGAAACAATGGAATTAAAAATCCCTCAATCAATCCAGAGGAAGGCAGGAAAGAAGAAAGAAGCACTAATGAAACAAGTAAATATAAAATACAATCATGTAATTCTAAAAAATTAAATTCAAGAATATCAACAATATCAATAAATGTAAATATATCTACCTATTAAATGCAGATTTTTTTAGGTTAGATAAAAATATAATTCAGTTGTTTATTATTTACAAGCTCTTTTTCCCAAACCAATAAGAAAACAAGTTAAATATCAATAAGTAAAAAAAAAAAAAAACAATTTTAAGTAATTAATGGACTAAAAATATAATAAAAACTAGAGAATATTAAGAAGTAAATGATAATGGAATTATTACATATCAAAACTTGTGTGATGCAACTGAACTGTTAGAGAAAAATGCCACGAAAAAATATCATTTAAATATTGAAAAGCTAAGGTATAACCAAAGAGGAAGAACATGCTCGACATTTCTCAATCCAAAAGAATTGAAGGAAAAAATTCAAGACTTGAGTTTCAATTTTTGAAGATTCTAAGGGCCAGATTCAGAAGACGACGTGGAATGAAGTTTATCATTGCTGATGTCAGATGGATCTTGGCTGAAAGCAGAGAATACCAGAAGCGTGTTTACTTACGTTTTATTGACCATGCAATGCATTCAATGAAATAGATAATTTTCTAGGAAAAATGTACTAAAATTGACTCTAGAAGAAATAGAAAATCAAAATTAACCTATAAACAAATAAAATAGAATCAATTGTTGATAGCACTGTGGGATATCATGTATGTCACCTTCTTGGTTGGTCAGGACTGCATACTTTTTTTACATAGTATACTGGGCCTAAAATGGAGGTGATGCTATAGTCTGTTAGCTCTGCTTTATTTGGGTAATAGCCTGGGACATATTAGTGAGGATATTTTTCCTCAAACAAGTGAGGAAAAAACAATTTGAGTTTTTTATTTAAAGAATATATTTAGCCCTCATGCTTGAGACAAATTTTCTCAGTGCTGCTGATCTGTTGTTTTTCCTGGTAACTCTTGACAAGACAGTGTAGGTAATAAATACTATAGCATATCCATTTTTATTGTATTTTTTTAATTCCTCTTCTACTCATAGACTTTGCTGTTTTAAGGAACTATGGGCTGGAAAAAATAGAAGCTTACTCTCCTGAACTCACATATAATTTTTCTTGGTTAGACTGTGGCTGACCTTGTTCTTCCCACTAAAGGGTTGGATTAATCCGGAATGGAGAGCAGAACAGACAGTCAACGTTCACATTTACAGATGATTTGTATCACCTTTTCTTTGATGGATGTGCTCATAGCTTCTTCTCATTTACCCTTTGGTTTATTATTTTTAAATAATTTATTTAAAAAAAAAAACTTGTTGAGTCGATTCCAACTCATGGCGACCTTATAGGACAGAGTAAAACTGCCCCATAGGGTTTCCAAGGAGTGGCTGGTGGATTCGAACAACCAACCTTTTGGTTAGCAGTTGAGCTTTTTACTACTGAGCCGCCAGGGCTCCCAATAATTTATAAGAGGTAATTAATTATACATTAGGTAGATTAGTCTTTCATCTGTCAGTAACATTGCAACTATTTTCCAGTGTACTATTTGTAAACATTTGCCATCTGTCTGTCTGTCTCTCTCGCTCTCTCACACACACACACACACACACACATTGTTGTTAGTTGCCATTGAGTTGATTCCGACTTATGGTGACTCTGTGTGCTGAGTAGAACTTCTCCATAGGGTTTTCAAGGCTGAGACCTTTTGGAAATAAATCACTAGGCCTTACTTTTGAGGTGTCTCAGTGGATTTGAACTGCCAACCTTTCAATTAGTAGTCTAGTGCTTAACAATTTACACCACCCAAAGACTACACACACACACATACATAGACACACAGTATGTTAATGTTTCCCCTTTATAGTTGCAGATTTTCTGCCTTAAAAAGTTATCTTTTCTCCTTCATTCCATGATGTTATAATGCGAATGTGACATTATGCAGGCTACTCATCAACATATATCTAGGCAGGGAATATTTACTAGACTTGCCAAATCACATCCCCTATACTGCTATGTACTCAAACCAAGACCTAACCATGACTGACCATGGATTTAATGTCAATAGAGCTCTTCTGTCTCCTCTTTCATTTTGACATCATAGATTTCTGCATAGAAGTTGAGAGAATAATTCTAAATTTTTAGCTTTGTCTTTTGGTCATAGGTTAGATGCAGTTGAGTTGAAAGATATCTTTTTAAGTATTTCCAGAAGAATTAGTTTAGATATATGAACATTTTCTTTATGATTTAAAACTTGATAAACTGCGTAGTTAATCCTCTTTTTCATGATGCTTTCCAGATAATTTAAAAGACCAATCTTCTTGTCACCTTAATTCTGTAAATGATAAAAATATAATTGGTAATAACCCCTGTGAAATGGTTTTCAAGACTTCGAAAACTTAAAATAAAGGTAGATGAGAAATTAAATTAAAGATTAGTGGTGTAAAATAAAACCTCTCTTGATTTTCTCTTTACTTTCAGAGGCCTTGAAATATTTGAATGTGACTTCTTAAAATTCATCTGATTGAGCACGCAGCCCAGTAGCTTCCACATAACAGACATTTATTGAATGGTTATTGATTGACTGATCTGAGAAGATGGCACTTACTTCTGAGAGCAATAAGAGGGTAAGTCAAAAAAGTATTGCTACAAAATTATAGAAATCTTTATTAAACAAAAATATCAAAAGGTGAAGCTATTGTTTCTTGACATATCCTCCATCTAAGTCTATACACTTCTGACGGCAGTGTTTCCATCTCTAACCATTCCCTGAAGAATTCTGCTCTCTTAGATTTATGCCACTTCAAAATGGCAGTTTTGGCTCCTGGAGGGATGAAAATCGTGTTCCTTTTAAATGTTCTTTGAGTTTTGGAAACAAAAAGAAATTTGAAGGGGCAAGATCAGGGCTGTAGGGTAGATGGAGTAAGGTTTCCCAATGAAATTCTTGTAGGACAGCCCTTGCTATCCTCTAAGAATGAGCAGGTTCATTGTTGTGATGGAAAAAAAATTCCTCGGCTGAACTTTCCTGGTCTTTTTCTCATCAATGCAGTTTTCAATTTTCTTAAAGTTTCGTTATAATAAACCACCGTGATTATCCTGTGTTCTTTGAGAAAACCTATCAAGATTATCCCACTGGATTCCCAAAAAAATAGTTGCCATAACCTTCTGAGAAGTCTTCCCTCTCTTGGCTCATCTTTGAGGTCTTCCTGACCTTCCTTAAAAAGCTTGATCCACCTAAAAACTGTTGTTTTATGTGGGGCAGCATTCTCGTAAACTTTTTACAAAGCTTCAATGATCTGGAAAGATGTCCACTTCAGTTTTGTGAAAAATTTGATATTAGCCTTGACCTCAAAACCTTTTTTTCCCATGGCACAAAAAGTATATCCTTTATTTTTTTTTTGAAGGCACCCTAACAAGACTAAGACAAGTGTATTACTGAGGGAACTTGTCTACAGCCATTCACTAATCACAGAGACATGTTTAAACACATTTTGTTTGGAATAAACCCGTGCATGTGTGAACTGGAACCTTAGCAGCAATACTTTTTGACTTAGCCTCATATGTTATAGCTACTAAATATAAATGTAGAAAGCTAAAGTCTCAGAGTGTATTTTTGACCATTAAAAAAATTCAGACAACTCTGATATAGTATACACATTGGAAGTTTGCTTTTCACAATTGGAACTAGATTATTTTTATTCCAGATTAGTCTCTGACAATTTTCAGATTTGATTCAGTGCCAGGATTCAAAGGGGTTTAAGTCTTTTTTTGGAGTTTTCTTTTGTTTGTTTGTTTCATTTTTTTTTTTTTCCTCTTCTTCGTCTTTTCTAAATGCTTTGGCTATTGGTGTTTTTCTTTTGCTGAGCTTATGGTGCCAGTTTTCTTCTTGTCAGTGTAGAAAAATGCTCCTGGGCAGAAACTTGTAGGCTTGTTTGTTTTCCTGACTTGAAGTGACAAGTGAAAGCTGCAGAGTTTGGACTCATTTATCTTTATCAGTCTTGCCTGAACTTGTGGAATAGACCTCATTTCCTTCAAATGGGTTGCCCTTAAACTGTAATGGACCTTCACCTGGAACATGTGCTGTGGTGCGGAAGCCTTGGCCTCATGCAACACCCTGCTCAACCTGACCAAGTAAGCCAATCGAAGGGTACACAGGCTGTGACCTGGAGTGGTTTGAATTTGTCAGCTGCTGGAAAGGTGATCCAGTCTGATGGATATGATTTTCTGAAAATAAATTATTTGACTCATGGAATTTCTTTGATTCTTAAATGCAAATTGGGTTTAGCTTCATGGAATGTAAAGCTCAGCTAATTAAAACATTTTCTGCCTAAAACAAAAAACTAAACCTGTTGCTGTCAAGTTGATTCCAACTCATAGTGAACCTATAGGACAGAGTAGAACTGCTCTACAGGGTTTCCAAGGAGCAGCCGGTGCATTCAAACTGCTGACCTTTTGGTTACCTGCCATAGCTCTTAACCATTGCACCATCAGGTCTCCATTTTCTGCCTAACCAGCCTTAATTCCACAGCATAGTTTTTCAACAATGTATTTGATCCATATTTTGAAACTGTAACCACTTTAGAGACCTTAATTTTATTTCTGGATTTATAGTTTGTTAATACTCGTTTCTTTCAATATTTCAGGAAGGTATGGTATTTAACCAAAGGCAAAAACATCATGCTTAGCATTTTTTCCCAATTTGGAATTTTAGCACTATATGTCATGTTCTCCACATTTTAGTTCAAGTGAACAACATCTTTGCTAATCTGTCTGAACTTTTTTTGATATGAACCACACTACACTCCCTGATAGATTGGAAAGGTCTAGCTGGTTGTCACGTCTCATTTGGTTATTGGTCCTTTAGCAATGTTTTATGAGGCTAAGGGCATATTCTAGCATGGATAGTTCTCAAAGTTGCAGGATAATTTGCAGGAATACATGTACAGTTTTCTAGACTTGAGTTAATAGAATATTACTTTAGAGTTTATCTTCATCTCTGGGAATATTAATGAGTTGACTTCCATGTCAGACTTTGCCAGTTGTTCCAATAACCATTCTTTCCTTCTTTCTTAGAAACTAGAATCCTGTTTTTTAGCTAGCCATATTTCCTCCCCGATAAAAAACTCCATCTCGCAGGCTACCTTGCCCTCAGGTGTGGCAATGAGATGTAACTAGAAGTGTTGTTAGTGAATTCCTGGAAGTCTTATTAAAGGGAGTATTGCTTTCTTCATTCACTGCCTGGAAAGAGAAAGAGATGGCTGGAGCTGTAGCGTATTGCTCGAACCAAAAAACCAGTATGTTGAAAATGAGCACTAGAAGGAGCCTGGGTCTCTTATGTCTTTCGCTGCATGAGAAGTGAATAAACTTCCATTTTGTCTGAGTTATTTTTTTTCCTTCTATTATGTGCAGCCAAACATTTTTAATTATATGGTAGAATTCATTGACATGATGCAATAATAAAAGCTAAAATATAGCAATGGCATAGTGGACGCAGTTGGATAGGGGGTGGTACAGATACTGTAGTCTAGAGATCTGTTGACCATTGTCGTGTGATAAAACACTTGGTCAAAATATCCGCTTGTAAAACCTACCACTTACGAACTGAAGCCAGAACATGAGGGGAAAAGTACAATAAATTCAGAATCTGAGAGTGTATTGTCTGCTACTTGATGATTTTAAGGAACTCTTAAGATATAGAGACACATTGGGCTGGATTTAGATAGTCTTCAAGCAGAAATAGAAAGGCAGAAGATTTTCCTCTTTGCTAAAGGAGGAATGCTCTACTGATGGCCAAAAACTGCCTTGTCTGGGAATCCCATAATTCGGACCTTTAGAGGCGTGAAAAAGTCAACTACTGTATTCAAGCTGAAGCGGTAGTGGCAAAACTGAAGCCTTAACAGGAGGTAAGACTATGATGCCTTTAAGCATCCTTGACCAGGCAATGGAGTCAAACCTTTGAGAAAATGTCAAATTAAAGTTATAATCTTATTCATTCAGCAATTAATTAATGAGCATCTACGATGTTACTAACTACTGTAGAAATAGAAAAAAATCACAGTGTAAGGGGGAATTAGGAGTGAAAGGAGTGACATTTTAAACAGGGTGGTTAAGGTAGACTTCATTGAGAAGGTGGCATTTATGCCAAGACTGCAAGGGTAGAAGGATGAGCCCTATGACTCTCTGGACAGAGCAGGCAATGTGAAAAGCCTTGCAGTGTGCCAGATGTGTCCAGAGAAAGGCAGTGAGGCCAGGGTGATTGGAGAGAATGAGTAATGCTGGAGACTTAATCAGGGAGGGACAGACCTTGTACAGCCTTATAGGCGACTATGACGAGGTTGGTTTTTGCTCAGGGTTAGAGCCTTTGAAGTGTTTAAGCAAAGGATTAAATTGATCTGGTTTATGTTTTAAAAGTGTCTCTTATAGCTGTTTTGAGTGCATTCAGTAGAAGGGCAAGGGCAGGAGAAGCAGAGGGACTAGTTTGTGGGATGCTGCAATAATTCAGGAGAGAGACAATGGTGACTCTATCGGGATGCACCACTGAAAAGGCTGAGAAATGGTTGGATGCTGCGTATCTTTTGAAGTTACAGCCAACAGGATTTCTTAGAAGTCATCTTCCTACTCGAACTCACTTTTTCCAGAAGACTTGAGGCAGTGGTTATTTATGTGAGACAAACGGAAATAAGTAGAACATGAAGAACAGAAACTAAGACAGGAATATTTAGGTGAAAAATTCTATCTAGACAAATCTTTGTAGTTCACACAGAACTGAGTGGAAATAAATAGATCGGATGGTGTCTTAGTTCCCTAGTGCTGTCATAACAGAAACACCACAGTAGGTGGCTTAAAGAGCAAGAATTTATTTTTTCACAGTTCAGGAGGCTATAAGTCTGAATTCAGGGCGTGGTTTTAGGAGGAGGTCTTTCTTTGTCTATTTTAACTTCTAGTAGCTACCAACAATCTCTGATGTTCCTGAACTTATAGATGCATCTGTCTCTGTCCTCTGTCTTCCTCTTCCCCCTCTGTGTGTCTCTTATATAACTCAAAAGTGATTAGATTTAGGATCCATCCTACATTGGTATGACCTCATCAATATAACAAAAGAAAAATTTTATTTTCAAACAGAGTCATATTTACAGGTACGGAGGTTAGGATTTCAACACATATTTTTGGGAGGGACACAATTCAATCCATAACAGATGGTTTTTTGAAGGAATAGAATTTGCAAATAAATTCCAAGCTTGACCTACATTAAGCTGTGGCTTAATGCATTTAACACTATTCACCTCAACCTGCAACATCAGGAATGTGCTAAAAAGCTAGTGGCCTCCAAAAGGGAACACCACAGTCAAAGTTCTAGGCTCCTGTCTTTGCCTCAGTTGTTCTCATGTGTAAAACAAGGATAATAATAACACCACTTGCCATGAGTTGGGCCGATTCAATGGCAATTAACAACAACCTCAAAGCAATGCTGGTAAGGTTTAAAACTTTTCTATAATTCCCTGCTTCCTTTAACAAGGTTGGCATATTGATAGCATGTGCTAACACTCTGTCCTCTCAGGCTAATGCAGGCATTTCTAATACTTCATGTCTCTCCCTCCCAATAAGCTCAGGTGTAGATTCAGAATTCTTCTCAACATAATACTTTAGGTAGCCAAAATTAAAGTTGGCATAGGGTTGGAACATATTTCCTATCTCTGATTCATATGCTAAAACACAAATTCTCAATTATACATACAAGACCTCAATCTTCTTACTTCCCTGAAACATTCTTTATTGCTATTCCTCACTTATTTCCTCATCTTCCTTTCCTGCTTCACAGGCTCTTCCCTTCCCCTCCGCAATCTCATACACACATTAGCCTGTTCTCTAATCACTTAATAATTCATTCTTTAAATGAATCATGAACTTCCACATCTATACCTTTGTGAAGTCTACATCCTCTAGATGATTTTTCTCTCTTACCCACAAACCCTATTAAGTCCCAATATAAACACTGCTTTCTCTTTCCTAAGACCTTTGACAGAATTAATTACTTCATCCCATGTACTGCCCAGGCATATTGCACAAATTTTACTATTTCATTATTATATTATGATTATAGGAACAATTTTAAAATTATTATATTGTTATTATAGGGATTAGAGATGTACATATGTATGTATTTATGTCTTCCCAATTAAGCTGTGGACATTATAAGAAAGACACTATATGATCATAAAACCTGGTGCAGTATCTTACAGGTAGTAGATGATCAATAAATATTTGTTCAATAATTGATGGATGTATAGCCTTTATAAGGTTTATCAGTTAGACTTTGCTACTTAAAGTTTAAAAAACCAAAAATGATTGTTTGGAATCATTGACTGAATTGTTTGGAAAAAAAACCCTTACCTTCCTCACAAAAAGAAAGTCCAGAGGTAGGCTGTCTAGGACTGTTATGGCAGCTCATTAACATTATAAGGGATCCAGCCTCTATGCTTTCTAATCTGCTATTTGTAGGACGTTGCCAAAATGGCAACTGGAGCTCCACTCATCCTAACTGCATTCCAGGTCATCAGCCAGAGAAAGAACAAAACAAGGATGCACATCCCACCTTTTTAAGGAATTTTCCAGATTCACACAACACTTTTGCTCACAGTTTACTGGTAAGAGTTTATTTATATGGACATGCTAAACTGCAAGTGGAGTTAGGATATGTAGTCCTTTTGCTTTGATGCAGTGTATCCAGTGAAAAACTGAGATTCCTCAATGAGGTTACACAAATGACCAATAAGAGCACGAAAAAATGGTCAACACCATTAGACACTCGGGAAATGCAACTCAAAATGACAATGACAGACCAATTCACAACCACTAGGATGGCTATAATAAAAAAGACAGGGAATAACAAGTGTTGGTGAGGATATGGAGAAACTAGAATCTTTGTATATTATTTGTAGGAATATAAAATGATTCAGCTGCTTTGGGAAAGAGTTTAATTAACAATGCCTCAAAAATTAAATATATAGAGGGGCAGGGACAAGATGGAGTACTAGTCAAATGCTTCCTGCAGTCCCGCTTACAACAAAGACCTGAAAAAATCAAGTGAATCGATTGTATATGACAATCTAGGAGCCCTGAACAGCAAAGGCAAAGTTGAGGAATCGGACTGAGCAGCGGGGGCGGGGGGGTGGGGGGGAGAGACAGTTCAGAAGCAGCGAAGAGTTGCCATACCTGACCCGGCAGGAATGGGTAGCCTGCAGCCGGCACGCGTGGAGAGGTAAGCAGTGGCCCTTGGGAGGCATTTTCCACATCGAGAGAGACCGAGTGGCAGAGGGTCTACTGAAGCTTCCAGAATCAGTGAGAAGTGGTGCTCAATCAGCAAAAGATAAGTACATGTGTCTAACCTATTGCACGGATCCAAAAACACCCCCCTTGGGAAAAACCTCTCTCCCATTTACCTGCTCCCTCCTTGCTCTGCACCAGGTCCCAGGCTGGCTTCAGCCATTGCCATGGGCTCTGGAAGGACCTGTCAGGTGCCCTGAGCCATTCTCCAGCCCTTGGAGAGGGAACAAATTAGCAAACAGGAATAATCTGCCAGCTCCCCTAAGCTGGGAACTTAGGGTAGGTGCAGGTCCTTTGCCTAGGCACAAGCATAAGGGATCCATGGACTTTGAATGTCTTTCACCCCTCCATAGACTTGTGTGGGCCCATTTCAACAGCGTAGACCCTCATTACCACAGTACAACAGGGCACATACCTGAAGCCTAACTTCAGCTGTATCAGCTACTTGGTGGAGTGGCAGGTTTGTAACATTTGACACTGCTCTGCCCATTAAGCAGGGTCCCCACCTACACACATCAGGGGCCTGAGGACTGGTGGCCCCACCCACACCTCCTAGCCATCTGTGACAGGGGTCCAAGTGGTGTCTCCAAGTCCTTACAGCCAACAGCATTAGGTGCTCATAGTCTGCCTGCAAAACCCACCCACCTATGCACTCTAGGGAACAGGGACACGCTTTCCTCCCAGACATTCAGGGGCAGCCATCAGCCCCCTGCCTTGCTCAGCTAGTGACTCCCTACTGCAGCCAGATAACTGTGCCTCCACCAATCACCCCTGCCCGTCTAGGACTATAGGTGAGAACCTGTACCACACACTTGGTGACTGACTACCTGGACACCTGAATGGAATCCGTACAAGAAAAGTAAATGGACTCCTGGGCTCATATACCTAGTAACAGATATAACCACCTGGTGACAGGACGTTAGAACCTCAAAGGTGCCAATAATCAAACTTGCTCACATGAGCAGCTATTTGGGCATATCAAAGCAAAACAAAACAAGAAGCTAGGGCATAAGCAAACATAAAATAAATAAATATAACTTATTGATGACTCAGACACAACAGTCAATATCAAATCACATAAAGAGGTAGAACATGATGGGTTCGGCAAGCTCCCAAAACAAAGAATTAAGAAATTATCCAGAGGAAGAGAACTTCTTGGAGTTACTGGCGGTAGAATACAAAAGATTAATATACAAAATTATTCAAGAGTTAAGGAAGGAGACCAGTCAAAATGCAGAAAAATTCAAGGAACACAAAGACAAAGCAATAGAGGAAATTAAGAAGATTATAGAAGACCAGAAGGACAAATATAACAGGCTACAAAAATCCAAAGAGAGACAACAAACAGAAATCCATAAGATTAACAATAAAATTTCAGAATTAGACAACTGAGTAGAAAGTCATAGGAACAGAATTGAGGCAATGGGAGTCACAATTAGTGAGATTAAAGATAAAGCACTTGACACCAATTTATTGGAAGAAAAATCAGATAAAAAAATATAAAAAAATGAAGAAACCCTAAGAATTATGTGGGACTCTATCAAGAGGAATAACCTATGAGTGACTAGAGTTCCAGAACAAGGGAGGATAACAGAAGATACAGAGAGAATTGTTGAAGATTTGTTGGCAGAAAATGTCCCTGATATCGTGAAAGATGAGACAATGTCTATCCAAGATGCTCATCAAACACCACACAAGGTAGATCCCAAAAGAAAGCCACCAAGACATATTATAATCAAACTTGCCAAAACCAAAGATAAAGAGAGACTTTTAAGAGTGGCTAGGGAGAAATGAAAAGTCATCATAGTCAATAAGACTAAGCTCAGACTTCTCAGCAGAAACTATGCAGGCAAGAAGGCAATGGGATGACACATATAAAGCCTTGAAAGAAAAAAATTGCCAGCCAAGAATTATCTATGCAGCAAAAGTGTCTCTCAAATGCGATGGCGAAATTAATGCATTTCCAGATAAACAAAAGTTTAGAGAACTTGCAAAAACCAGGCCAAAATTACAAGAAATACTAAAGGGAGTCCTCCAGTTAGAAAATCAATAACATCAGATAAAACAACCCAAGACTAGAACACAGGACAGAACAACCAGATATCAACCCAGATAGGGAAGACAAAAAAACAAATCAAAGCTAAAACACTGAAAATAGGGAAACAGATACATCAATATATAAAACATGACAACATTAAAACAAAAAAGGGGGAATAAAAAATGTAGACATATATTTTCACATGGAGAGGAGTCAAGGCAATATAAAGAAATAAAAGACTGGTTTAAACTTAGAAAAATAGAGGTAAATATTAAGGTAACCACAAAGGAATCTAAGAATCCTACACGTCAAAATAAAAAACAAGAAAACTATAATGACTCAGCAAATACAGAATCAACAACAATGAAAAAGATGAAAAGAAAATACATCAAGAAAAATGACTCAGCACAGAAAATTAAGTGGAACAAAGAAACTATCAACAACACACAAAAAAAGACATCAAAATGACAGCAAAAAATTCATATCTATCAATAATTACGCTGAATGCCTATGGACTAAATGCACCAATAAAGACACAGAGAGTGGTAGAATGGATAAAAAACATGATCTGTCTATATGCTGCCCACAAGAGACATGACTTAGACTTAAAGACAGAAACAAACTAAACCTCAAAGGATGGAAAAAAATATATCAAGCAAACAACAATCAAAAAAGAGCAGGAGTGGCAATAGTAATCTCTAACAGAATAGACTTTAAAGTAAAATCCATCACGAAGGATAAGGAAGGACACTATATAATGATTAAAGTGTCAATACACCAGGAGGACACAACCATAATAAATATTTATCCACTCAACAGGGCTCCAGAATATGTAAAACAAGCTATAACAGCACTGAAAAGAGAGTTAAACAGCTCCACAGTAATAGCAGGAGGCTTCAACACACAACTTTCAGTGAAGGACACAACATCCAGAAAGAAGCTCAATAAAGACACAGAAGATGTAAATGCCACAATCAGCCGACTTGATCTCATGGACATATACCGAACACTCCACCCAACAGCAGCCAAGTATACTTTCTTTTCCAATGCACATAGAACATTCTCCAGAACAGACCACATATTAGGCCATAAAGCAAGCCTTGACAGAATCCAAAGCATCAAATATTACAAAGCATCTTTTCTGACCATAAAGTCATAAAAAGTAGAAATCAATAACAGAAAAAGCAGGAAAAAAAAATCAAACACATGGAAACTGAACAACACCTTGCTCAAAAACTACTGGGTTATAGAATAAACTAAGGATGGAATAAAGAAATTCATAGAATCAAACGAGAATGAAAACACATTATACCAGAACCTTTGGGACTCAGCAAAAGCAGTGCTCAGAGGTCAGTTTATAGCAATAAATGCAACATCCAAAAAGAAGAAAGGGGCAAAATCCAAACATTAACCCTACAACTGGAACAAGTAGAAGACAGCAGCAAAAGAAGCCCTCGGGCACCAGAAGAAAGGAAATAATAAGAACTGGAGCAGAATTAAATGAAATAGAGAATAGAAAAACAATTGAAAGACTTAATAAGACCAAAAGCTAGTTCTTTGAAAAGATCAACAAAATTGATGCACTGTTGGCCAAACTGACAAAAGAAAAACAGGAGAGGAAGCAAATAACCCAGATAAGAAAAGAGATGGGTGATATCACAACAGACCCAACTGAAATTTAAAGAATCATAACAGAATACTATGGAAAACTGTACTCTAAAAAATTTGAAAACCTAGAGGAAATGGACAAATTTCTAGAAACACATTAACTACCTAAACTAACACAAACAGAGGAAGAACAACTAAATAAACCTATAACAAAGGAAGAGACTGAAAAGGTAATTAAAAAACTCCCAACAAAAAAAGCCCTAGCCTGGAAGGCTTCACTGGAGAATTCTACTAAACTTTCACAGAAGAGTTATCACTACAATTACTAAAGGTATTTCAGAGCACAGAAAAGGATGGAATACTCCCAAACTCATTCTATGAAGCCAGCATAACCCTGATACCAAAACCAGGTAAAGACACCGCAAAACAAGAAAATTACAGACCAATATCCATTAGGAACATTGACGCAAAAACCTTCAACAAAACTCTAGCCAATAGAATTCAGCAACATATCAAAAAAATAATTCACCACGATCAGGTGGGATTTATACACAGTATGCAGGGATGGTTCAACATTAGAAAAACAATCAGTGTAGTCCATCTCATTAATAAAACTAAAGACCAGAACCATATGACCTTACTGATCAATGCAGAAAAGGCATTTGAAAAAATCCAACACCCATTCATGATAAAAACTCTCAACAAAATAGAAATAGAAGGGAAATTCCTCAACATAATTAAGGACTTTTATACAAAGCCAACAGCCAACATCATCCTAAATGGAGAGACTTTGAAAGTATTCCCCTTGAGAACAGGAACCAGGCAAGGATATCCTTTATCACCACTCTTATTCAACATTGTGCTGGAGGTCCTAGCCAGAGCAATTAGGCTAGAAAAAGAAATAAAGAGTACTCAAATTGGTAGGGAAGAAGTCAAGGTATCTCTATTTGCAGGTGATATGATCTTATACACAGAGACCCAAAAAAAATCCACAAGAAAACTACTGGAACTAACAGAACATTTCAGCAAAGTTTCAGGATACAAGATAAACATACCAAAATCAGTTGGATTCCTCTACACCAACAAAGAGAACTTCGAAGAGGAAATCACTAAATGAATACCATTTACAATAGCCCCCAAGAAGATAAAATACTTAGGAATAAATCTAACCAGAGATGTAAAAGACCTACACCATGAAAACTACAAGACACTATTGCAAGAAACCAAAAGAGACCTGCATAAGTGGAAAAACATAACTTGCTCATGGATAGGAAGACTCAACATTGTGAAAAGGAATTCTACCCAAAGCAATCTACAGACACAATGCAATCTCAATCCAAATTCCAACAGGATTTTTTAAGGAGATGGAGAAAAACAAATCACTAACTTCATATGGAAAGGGAAGAGGCCCAGGATAAATAAAGCATTACTTAAGAAGAAGAATAAAGTGGGAGGCCTCACACTACCTGATTTTAGAACCTAGATAAATCCCCAAGGTAGTCAAAACAACCTGGTACTGGTACAACAACAGATACATAGACCAATGGAACAGAATTGAGAATCCAGACATAAATTCATCCACCTATGAGCAGCTGATATTTGACAAACGTCCTAAGTCTGTTAATTTGGGAAAAGACAGTCTCTTTAACAAATGGTGCTGGCCTAACAGGATATCCATCTGCAAAAAACTAAAACAAGACCCATACCTCACACCATGCACAAAAACTAACTCGAAATGGATCAAAGACCTAAATATAAAATTGAAAACAATAAAGATTATGGAAGAAAAAACAGGGACAACGCTAGGAGCCCTAATACACGGCATAAACTGAATACAAACTGTAAGTAATGATGCACAAACACCAGAAGAGAAACTAGATAACTGGGAGCTCCTAAAAATCAAACACTTATGCTCATCAAAAACTTCACCAAAAGAGTCAAAAGACTACAGATTGGTAAAAAAATTTTGTCTATGAGAAATCCACTCAGTGTCTAGTCTCTAAAATCTACAAGATATGCAAAACCTTAACAATAAAAAGACAAAGAACACAATTAAAAAATGGGCAAAGGATATGAACAGGCACTTTGCCAAAGAAGGCATTCAGGTGGCTAACAGACACATGAAGAAATGCTCATGATCATTAGGCATTAGAGAAATATAAATCAAAACTACAATGAGATACCATCTTGCCCCAACAAGGCTAGCATTAATTAAAAAAATACAAAATAATAAATGTTGGAGAGGTTGTGGAGAGTCTGGAACAGTTACACACTGTTGGTGGGAATGTAAAATGGTGCAACCACTTTGGAAATCAATTTGGTGCTTCCTTCAAAAGCTAGAAATAGAAGTACCATAGGATCCAGCAATCTCACTCCTTGGAATACATCCTAGAGAAATAAGAGCCATAACATGAATAGATATATGCACACACATGTTCACTGCAGCACTGTTCACAATAGCAAAAAGATGGAAACAACCTAGGTGCCCATCAATGAACGAATGGATAAACAAATTATGGCATATTCACACAATGGAATACTATGCAATGATAAAGAACAACGATGAAGCTGTGAAATGTCTTATAGCATGAAGGAATCTGGAGGGCATTATGCTGAGTGAATTTAGTCAGTCATAGAAGGACAAATATTGTAATAAGACTGCTATTATAAGAACTCAAGAAAAGGTTTAAACACAGAAGGAGACATTCTTTGATGGTTATGAGGGTGGGGAGGGAGGGTGAGGGTTATCCACTAAATAGATAGTAGACAAGAATTATCTTAGGTTAAGGGAAAGACAACACACACTACAGGAGAAGTCAGCACAACTGGACTTAACCAAAGCTACGAAGTCTCCTGAATACAAACAAACACTTCGAGGGACAGAGTAGCAGGAATGGCAGTCTGGGGACCATGCTTTCAGGGGACATCAAGGTCAATTTGCATAACAAAGTTTATTAAGAAAATTTTCTGAGTCCTACTTTGATGAGTGGCATCTGGGGTCTTAAAAGCTAGCGAGCAGCCATCTAGGATGCATCAATTGGTCCCAACCCACCTGAAGTAAAGGAGAATGAAGAACACCAAAGACACAAGGAAAGTATAAGCCCAAGAGACAGAAAGGGCCACATAAACCAGAGACTTCATCATTCTGAGACCAGAAGAACTAGATGGTGCCTGGCTACCACCGATGACCACCCTGACAGGGAACACAACAGAGAGTCCCTGATGGAGCAGGAGAAATGTGGTGCAAAACTCAAACTCTAGTAAAAAGACCAGACTTAATGGTCTGACTGAGACTGGAGGAACCCCATAAAGCATGGCCCCTTACTCTCTGTCAACCCAGAACTAAAACCATTCACAAGGCAAACTCTTCAGACAAAGATTAGACTGAACTATGGGACATAAAATGATACTCGTGAAGAGTGCACTTTTTAACTCAAGTAGACACATGAGACTAAATGGGCAGCTTCTGTCTGGAGGTGAGATGAGAAGGCAGAGAGGGTCAGGAGCTGGTTGAATGGACATGGGAAATCAGAGGTGGAAAGGAGGAGTGTGCTATCACAGGATAGGGGAGCAATTAGGGTCATATAACAATGTATGTATAAATGTTTGTATGAGAGACTAACTTGAATTGTGAACTTTCACTTAAACTACAATAATAAAAATAAAAAAAGGAAAGGGAGGCAATCAGAGGTTTGGGGATCTCATATCACCAAGAAAGCAGTGTCTGGAGCAGAGCGTATACTTTGGACCTGGGGTTCCTGCACGGAGAAGCTCCTAGTCCAGGGGAAGATTGATGACAAGGACCTTCTTCCAGAGCCAACAGAGAAGACTTTCCCTGGAGCCAATGCCCTGAATTTGGACTTCCAGCTTAGTAGACTGAGAAAATAAATTTCTCTCTGTTAAAGCCATCTACTTGTGGTCTTTCTGTTATAGCAGCACTAGATGACTAAGACACACATCTAAAATTGTTTTAAAATATGGCCAACACCTAATGATCTGAAGCCTGAAAATGGCCTCAAAGTCTTTGAACTCTTTGCTTAGGGATGTTAAAACCATAAAGAATTCACCGTTTATGGAAGCAGGCACATAGCAACCAGTCTACTGTGTGTTTCCTCTTCTACTTATTCATATTTTAAGATGAAAAATAATTTGGCATGATTTAAGACACTTTGGAGTGGTTGAAAGAGTCAATGTTTTTATGTGCCTTTGTGTCAGCTACTATTCTTTTCAAGGGGTTTTTTTTGGATTGGAAACAGCATATAAAGTTCTAGCAAACACTAGGAACTCAAGAAATGCTTACCTAATGTCCTCCAGACCATCTTCCCCCTTTTATTCATTCACACACATTTCTTAACGAGTAGATAATATACAATGTGTTAGTTAGGGTGCAATGCTGCAATAACAAGTAGACTCCAACACTTCAGTAGCTTAACAAAATAGACGTATATTTCTTGCTTATGCAATAGTCCTGTTGATTCAGATAGGTAGATCAACTCCTTTAAGCAGTCATTCAAGTCCCAGGAAGACAGTATTTATGCCATCTTTAAAATGTGGCTATTAGGATCACACTGATAGTTGCCATCCCCGTTGGCTGGGAAGGGAAAAACATCAGAAAAGTGCACAAGAGATTTTTATATACTAGCTCCAGAACCCAGATTCAATTCACTACAACTTAGATGGCTCCAACTAATGTAAAGAAGGATGGGAAATATAGTCTGCTGTATATCCAAAGGAAGAGAGATTAGGTTTTGGTGTACAGTGTTCCTTGAAATATCCAGTTTTCAGAAAACTAAAAACCTGTTTTGAATTCAAATTCCAAATCTAAGCAAGATTCTTCTACTTTCCTATTTACCTTGTAATTATGTAAAGTACTTCACAGGTGCCTGCCACATAGTAAGAATAAAATAAATGTTTGCTATAATAAGTACTGTTATTACTATGAATGGCAAACAAATATATGGGCACTGAATGAGGCATGTGCTCAATAAACTGTGTAAGAGGCAGTGAAGCACAATAGCTAATAATGCAGACTCACATCAGAGTGCCTGGTCCCTGCAACTTGTAGTTCTGTGACCTTGGGTGAACGACTCAATTTGGTCTCAGTTGTCTTCATCTGTAAAACAAGAATAATATTATTTACTTCATTAGAATGCAGTGTGAACTACATGAGTTACGCATTAAGCAATTAGAACAAGTCTTGTAAACATAGTGATCAACAAGCTTACACTGTTTTTATAATAAACACAATGACAGCCTTGCTCACTGAACCTCTATTTTAATTCCATGCTACAATCATTTTTACTTCTTTTAAGCACAGGGGATTATAAATGGAGTGTAAATGGATTTCAATTCCAATTCAATTAGCCACTGAGTTTAGTGATTTGTTCAAACCCCTCTTCATTTGTAAGTTGGAATGAGAACCTCAAGGATGAGTGAAGACCGTTCATTCAGCCCAGTCACTTGTGTAGCATGTTCTCTGCCCAGCGCTATCCTCCTCAATAAGGGAGATGATAGACTGAAAGCAGAGTTGAAGAAGGTAATTGTGTGGGTAAGCAGAGGTGTTATGGTGCCCTCAGGGCCTAATCAAATAGTTGTTCTGAGGTGCTACGTGTGATGAGGGATCTGGGAAATATGCATAACTGTTACAGAGCACGCTGGTGATGGGTGGAATTCTGTGATCCCCACTGGCAGGTGGAAAACAGGTCCAAACACAGAAGCTCATCAATGGTAGGCCCAAAGACTTGAATGTTCCCTGGCACTAGTGGAGCCACTGATATTAATATCCAGTTTTAATCACTGGCATCAGATACACTGAGTCTGGACTCTGTACTCTTCTGTCATTTTTGTTTTTGTTTTCAACAGCTTTGATTGAGAGTTAACTCATATACCATTAAATTCACTCTTTTAAAGCTTACAATTCAGTGTTTCTAATACAGTAAAAACTGCAAAAGCCAGAGCCTGTGTAAGGTGGAAACTTGTCAGAGAAGGAAAACTCAAATATTTTCCACTAAAATCAGCGACAGAAAAATGGTAAGACTGTACCCTGTCAAAGGCAGAAAACATACGAGACCCAGAAAAACAAGGCGGCTCCATTGAGTTCCAGCTCTCATAGGATTCACTGTATATTTACAGAATTGTGTAGCCACCACAACTATCTAATTTTAGAATATTTTCATCAACCTAAAAGAAATCCCACACCTCATACTGTTTACAGTCACTCTGCCTTCCCCCTCCATCTCTGGTTACCAGTAATCTGCATTATCTCCATGGATTTACCTATTCTGGGCATTTCATATACATAAAAACCCAAAACTAAATCTGCTGCTGTCAAGTCGATTCCAACTCATAGCAGCACTATAAGACAGGGTAGAACTGCCCCCATAAACTTTCCAAGGCTGTAATCTTTACAGAAGCAGACTGCAACATCTTTCTCCTGTGGAGTGGCTGGTGGGTTTGAACTGCGGACTCTTTGGTTAGCGGTGAGCGCTTTAACCACTGTGCTACCAATATGTGGTCTTTTGTGTCTGGCTTCTTTCACTTAGCATGCTTTTGAGATTTATCCATGATGAAGCATGTGTCAGTAGTTCATTCATTTTTAGGGCTGAATAATATTCCATTGTACAGATAGATTACATTTTGTTTATTCACTGATCAGTTCATGTACATGTGGTTAGTTTCCACGTTTTGGCTACTATGAATAATGTTGCTGTGAATATTCATGTTCAAGTGTTCGTGTAGACATATGTACTCATTTCTCTTGGGCATATACCTAGAATTGGAATTTCTGATGATGACTCTATATTTAATTTTTTTGTGCGTGCTTTAAATGGAAGTTTACAGTTCAAGTTAGTTTCTCATACAAAATTTATACACACACTGCTATGTGACCCTAGTTGCTCTCCTCATACTGTGACAGCACACTCCTCCTTTCCACCTCAGATTTCCCGTGTCCATTCAACCAGCTCCTGTCCCTATCTGCCTTCACATCTCACCTCTGGAGAGGAAATGCCCATTTAGATTCATGTATCTACTTGAGCTAAGAACCACCCTCTTCATGAGTATCATTTTATGTCTTATACTCCAGTCTAATCTTTGTCTGAAGAGTTGGCTTTGGGAATGGTTTTAGTTTTAAGCTAACAGAGAGTCCAGGGGCCATGTCTTCCGGGGTCCCTCTAGTCTCGGTCAGACCATTAAGTTTGGTCTTTTTACTAGAATTTGAGTTTTGCACCCCACTTTTCTCCTCCATCAGGGACTCTCTGTTGTGTTCTCTGTCAGGGCAGTCATTGGTGGCACTAGGCACCATCTAGTTCTTCTGGTCTCAGGCAGATGGAGTCTCTGGTTTATGTAGTCCTTTTGTCTCTCGGGCTCATATTTTCCTTGTGTCTTTGGTGTTCTTCACTCTCCTTTGCTCCAGTTGTTGGGACCAATTGATGCATCTTAGATGGCCACTCACTAGCTTTTAAGATCCCAGATGCCACTCACCAAAGTGGGATGCAGACCGTTTTCTTAATAAACTTGATTATAACAATTGATCTAGATGTCCCCTGAAACCATGGTCCCCAGACTTCTGCCCCTGCTACTCTGTCTCACAAAGTGTTTGGTTGTATGCAGGAAACTTCTTAGCTGTTGGTTTAGTCCAGTTGTGATGACTTCCCCTGTAGTCTTTCCCTTCACCTAAGATGATTCTTGTCTATTGTCTAGTTAGTGAATACTCCTCTCCCTCCCTCCCTACCCTTGTAACCATCAAAGAATGTTTTTTTCTGTGTTTAAACCTTTTCTTGAGTTCTTATAATAGTGGTCTTATACCACATTTGTCCTTTTGCAACTGACTAGTTTCACTCAGCATGACGTCTTCCAGATTCATCTATGTTATGAGATGTTTCAAGGATTCATCATTATTCTTTACTGTTGCATAGTATTCCATTGTGTGAATACACCATAATTTGTTTATCCATTCGTCCGTTGATGGGCACCTAGGTTGTTTCCATCTTTTTGCTATTGTGAACAGTGCTGCAATGAACATGGGCATGCATATATCTATTCGTGTGACAGCCCTTATTTCTCTAGGATATATTCCAAGGAGCAGAATTGCTGGATCATATGGTACTTCTATTTCCAGCTTTTTAGGGAAGCACCAAATCGATTTCCAAAGTGGTTGCACCATTTTACATTTCCACCAACAGTGTATAAGTGTTCTAGTCTCTCCACAACCTCTCCAACATTTATTATTTTGTGTTTTTTGGATAAATGCTAGCCTTTTGGGGGTGAGATGGTATCTCATTGTAGTTTTGATTTGTATATCTCTAATGGCTAATGATAATGAGCATTTCCTCATGTATCTGTTAGCCACCTGAAGGTCTTCTTTGGGAAGTGCCTGTTCATATCTTTTGCCCATTTTTTAATTGGGTTATTTGTCTTTTTGTTGTTGAGGTTTTGCAGTATCTTGTAGATTTTAGAGATCAGACGCTGGTCAGATTTGTCTTAGCCAAAATTTTTTTCCCAGTTTGTGGATTTCCTTTTACTCTTTTGGTGAAGTCTTATGGTGAGCTTAAGTGTTTGACTTTAAGGAGCTCCCAGTTATCTAGTTTCTTTTCTGGTTTTTGTGCATCATTACTTATGGTTAGTATTCTGTTTATGCCATGTATTGGGGCTTCTAGCATTGTCCCTATTTTTTCTTCCAGGATCTTTATCGTTTTAGATTTTATATTTAGGTCTTTGATCCATTTAGAGTTAGTTTTTGTGTATGGTGTATGGGTCTTGTTTCAATTTTTTGCAGATGGATATCCTGTTATGCCAGCACCATTTCTTAAAGAGACTGTCTTTTCCCCATTCAGTGGACTTTGGGCCTTTGTCAAATATCAGCTGCTCATAGGTGGATGAATTTATGTCTGGATTCTCAACTCTGTTCCATTGGTCTATGTATGTGTTGTTGTACCAGTACCAGGCTGCTTTGATTACCTTGGTGGTTTATCTAGGTTCCAAAATCAGATAGTGTGAGGCCTCTCACTTTATTCTTCTTCTTGAGTAATGCTTTATTTATCCTGGGCCTCTTCCCTTTCCATATGAAGTTGATTTGTTTCTCCATATCATTAAAAAATCCTATTGGAATTTGGATTG
Organism: Trichechus manatus latirostris; assembly: GCF_000243295.1. NCBI lineage: Eukaryota > Metazoa > Chordata > Mammalia > Sirenia > Trichechidae > Trichechus > Trichechus manatus. The sequence goes on from NW_004444090.1 coordinate 3,518,262, forward strand.
GGATTGCATTGTATCTGTAGATCGCTTTGGGTAGAATTGACATTTTCACAATGTTGAGTCTTCCTATCCATGAGAAAGGTATGTTTTTCCACTTATGCAGGTCTCTTTTGGTTTCTTGCAATAGTGTCTTGTAGTTTTCATTGTATAGGTCTTTTACGTCTCTGGTTAGATTTATTCCTAAGTATTTTATCTTCTTGGGGGCTATTATAAATTGTATTGATTTGGTAATTTCCTCTTTAAAGTTCTCTTTGTTGGTGTAGAGGAATCCAACTGATTTTGGTATGTTTATCTTGTATCCTGAAACTTTGCTGAAATGTTCTATTAGTTCTGGTAGTTTTCTTGTGGATTCTTTGGGGTTTTCTGTGTATAAGATCATATCACCTGCACATAGAGATACTTTGACTTCTTCCCTACCAATGCGGATGCGCTTTATTCCTTTTTCTAGTCTAATTGCTCTCCTAGGACCACCAGCACAATGTTGAATAAGAGTGATGATAAAGGGCATCCTTGGCTGGTTCCCGTTCTCAAGGGAAATGCTTTCAAATTCTCTCCATTTAGGATGATGTGGGCTGTTGGTTTTGTATAAATGCCCTTAATTATTTTGAGGAGTTTCCCTTCTATTCATGTTTTGCTGAGAGTTTTTAATCATGAATGGGTGTTGGATTTTGTCAAATGTCTTTTCTGCAGCAATTGATAAGACCATATGGTTCTTTTCTTTTGTTTTATTTATGTGATAGATTACACTGATTGTTTCTCTAATGTTGAACCATCCCTGTATACCTGGTATAAATCCCACTTGGTCATGGTGAATTATTTTTTTGATATGTTGTTGAATTCTATTGGCAGGATTTTGTTGAGGATTTTTGCATCTATGTTCATAGGGGATATTGATCTGTAATTTTCTTTTTTTGTGGTGTCTTTACCTGGTTTTGGTACCAGGATTATGCTGGCTTCATAGAATGAGTTTGGAAGTATTCCATTCTTTTCTATACTCTGAAATATCTTTAGTAGTAGTTGTGTTAACTCTTCTGTGAAAGTTTAGTAGAATTCTCCAGTGAAGCCTTCCAGGCTAGGGCTTTTTTTGTTGGGAGTTTTTTAATTACCTTTTCAGTCTCTTCCTTTGTTATAGGTTTATTTAGTTGTTCTTCCTCTGTTTGTGTTAGTTTAGGTAGTTAATGTGTTTCTAGAAATTTGTCCATTTCCTCTAGGTTTTCAAATTTGTTAGAGTACAGTTTTCCATAGTATTCTGTTATGATTCTTTAAATTTCAGTTGGGTCTGTTGTGATATCACCCATCTCTTTTCTTATCTGGGTTATTTGCTTCCTCTCCTGTTTTTCTTTTGTCAGTTTGGCCAACAGTGCATCAATTTTGTTGATCTTTTCAAAGAACTAGCTTTTGGTCTTATTAAGTCTTTCAATTGTTTTTCTATTCTCTATTTCATTTAATTCTGCTCCAGTTCTTATTATTTCCTTTCTTCTGGTGCCCGAGGGCTTCTTTTGCTGCTGTCTTCTACTTGTTCCAGTTGTAGGGTTAATGTTTGGATTTTGCCCCTTTCTTCTTTTTGGATGTTGCATTTATTGCTATAAACTGACCTCTGAGCACTGCTTTTGCTGAGTCCCAAAGGTTCTGGTATAATGTGTTTTCATTCTCGTTTGATTCTATGAATTTCTTTATTCCATCCTTAGTTTATTCTATAACCCAGTAGTTTTTGAGCAAGGTGTTGTTCAGTTTCCATGTGTTTGATTTTTTTTTCCTTGCTTTTTCTGTTATTGATTTCTACTTTTATGACTTTATGGTCAGAAAAGATGCTTTGTAATATTTGATGTTTTGGATTCTGTTAAGGCTTGCTTTATGGCCTAATATGTGGTCTATTCTGGAGAATGTTCCATGTGTGTTGGAAAAGGAAGTACACTTGGCTGCTGTTGGGTGGAATGTTTGGTATATGTCCATGAGATCAAGTCGGTTGATTGTGGCATTTGGATCTTCTGTGTCTTTATTGAGCTTTTTTCTGGATGTTGTGTCCTTCACCGAAAGTTGTGTGTTGAAGCTTACTTGAATCATTGTGGAGCTATGTCTCTTTTCAATGGTGTTAGAGATTGTTTTACATATTTTGGAGCCCTGTTGAGTGGGTAAATATTTATTATGGTTGAGTCCTCCTGGTGTATTGACCCTTTAATCATTATATAGTGTCCTTCCTTATCTTTTGTGGTGGATTTTACTTTAAAGTCTATTTTGTTAGAGATTAACATTGCCACTCCTGCTCTTTTTTGATTGTTGTTTGCTTGATATATCTTTTTCCATCCTTTGAGGTTCAGGTTGTTTCTGTCTTTAAGTCTAGGGCGTGTCTCTTTTAGGCAGCATATACATGGATCATGATTTTTATCCAGTCTGACACTCTCTGTCTCTTTAGTCATACATTTAGTCTATTTACATTCAGTGTGATTATTGATATATATAAGTTTATTGCTGTCATTTTGATGTCTTTTTTTTGTGTATCGTTGACAGTTTCTTTGTTCCGCTTAATTTTCTGTGCTGAGTCATTTATCTTTATGTATTTTCTTTTCATCTTTTTCATTGTTTTTGATTTTGTATTTGCTGAGTCTTTATATTTTTCTTGTTTTTTATTTTGACATGTAGGATTGTTAGATTCCTTTGTGGTTACCTTAATATTTACCCCTAGTTTTCTAAGTCTAAACCAGTCTTTTATTTCTTTATATCGCCTTGACTTCCTGTCCATATGAAAATATATGTCTACATTTTTTAGTCCCTCTTTTTTGTTTAAATGTTGTCATCTTTTACATTTTGACATCTGTTTCCCTATTTTCAGTGTTTTAGCTTTGATATATTTTTGTGACTTCCCTATCTTGGTTGATATCTGGTTGTTCTGTCCTGTGTTGCAGTCTTGGGTTGTTTTATCTGATATTATTGATTTTCCAACCCGAGGACTCCTTTTAGTATTTCTTGTAATTTTGGCTTGGTTTTTGCAAATTCCCTAAACTTCTGTTTATCTGGAAATGCCCTAATATACCATCATATTTTAGAGACAATTTTGCTGGATATATAATTCTTGGCTGGCTATTTTGTTCCCTCAAGTCTTTATATATGTTATCCCATTACCTTCTTGCCTGCATGGTTTCTGCTGAGTAGTCTGAGCTTATTCTTACTGACTCTTCTTTGTAGATGAATTTTCTTTTCTCCGTAGCCTCTCTTAAAATTCTCTCTTTATCTTTGGTTTTGGCAAGTTTGATTATAATATGTCTTAGTAACTTTCTTTTGGGATCTACCTTATGTGGGGTTCGATGAGCATCTTGGATAGATATCTTGTCATCTTTCACAATATCAGGGAAGTTTTCTGCCAACAAATCTTCAACAATTCTCTCTGTATTTTCTGTTATCCCCCCTGTTCTGGTACTCCAATCACTCGTAGGTTATTCCTGTTGATAAAATCCCACATAATTCTTAGTGTTTCTTCATTTTTTTAAAATCCTTTTAACTGATTTTCCCTCAAGTAAGTTGGTGTCAAGTGCTTTATCTTCAATCTCACTAATTCTGACTTCCGTTACCTCAATTCTGCTCCTGTGACTTTCTACTGAGTTGTCTAATTCTGAAATTTTATTGTTAATCTTCTGGATTTCTGACTGCTATCTTTCTGTGGATTCTTGCAGCCTGTTAAATTTGTCTTTATGCTCTTCTCTAATCTTCTTAGTTTCCTGTATTGTGATCTCTTTGTTTTGCCTAATTTCCTTCCTGATGTCTTCAAGAGTTCTGTATATTAATCTTTTGTATTTTGCCTCTGGTAATTCCAAGAAATTTTCTTCCTCTGGAAAATTTCTAGAGTCTGCGTCTTTATGTCATTTGATATTGACTGTTGTCTCTGAGCCATTAATAAGTTATTTTATTTATTTATTTATTTTATGTTTGCTTACTGTGTTCTAGCTTCTTGTTTTGTTTTGTTTTGATATGTCCAAATAGGCTACTCATGTGAGCTAGCCTGGTCACCAGACTTGCCACTGCATGTTTGAGCCCAGGAGTCTGCCCACTCCTCCTGTATGAATTCAGCTCAGGTGTCCAGGTAGTTGGCCACCAAGTGTGTAGTGCAGGCTCTCACCTGCAGTCCTAGACAGGCATGAGTGATTGGTTCAGACACAGACATCCAGCTGTGGCAGGTAGACACACACTGAGCAAGGCAGTGGGGCAACAGCCACCCCTGAGTGTCCAGGAGGAAAGTGTGTCCCTGTTCCCTAAAATGTGTAGGTGAGTGGGTTTTGCAGCCAGACTATAAGCACCCAATTCTGTTTACTGTAAGGACTGGGAGACACCTCTTGTTCTTGGGCCCCTGTCACAGGTGTTTATGTGGCATGGGTGGAGCCACCAGTCCTCAGGCCCCTGATGTGAGTAGGTGAAGACCCTGCTTAATGGGTAGAGTGGTGTCAGTTGTCACTAACCTGCCACTTCACAGCTGAAACAGTTGAAGTTAGACTTCAGATACATACCCTGTTGTACTGTGGTAATGAGGGCCTACACTGTTGAAATGGGCCCACAGAAGTCTCTGCAGGGGGAAAGACACTCAAAGTCCATGGATCCCTTATGCCTGTGCCGAAGCAAAGGAACTGTGCCTACCCTGAGTTCCTGGCTTAGAGGAGCTGGCAAATTACTGTTTTCCCCCTGTTTGTTAATTTGTTCCCTCTCCAAGGCTGGGAGAATGCTGCAGGGTGCATACGGGTCCAACTTCCGGCCCAGAGGACTTGGCAATTCTGAAGCCTTCCCTGACCCAGTACAGAGCAGAGTGTAGGGAGGTAAATGAGAGAGAAGTTTTTCCCTAAGGGGGGTGTTTTTGATCTGCACGGTAGGCCAGATGCAAGTACTTATCATTCACTGATCGACGGCTTCTTCTCGCTCATTCTGGATGGCTGAGTAGACTCTGTGCCACTGGGTTTCTCCCAGTGTGGAAAACACCTCCCAAGTGCCGCTGCTTGCCTGTCTCACCAGGCACCCTGAGCTGATCTGAGCTGAAGGGCTCTTGCTCCCGCCGGGTCAGATCTGGCAACTCTTTGCTGCTTCCAAACCATGTCTCCTTCCCCCTGCCTCCCAGTTGATTCCTCAACTTTGCCTTTGATGTTCAGGGCTCCTAGATTATCATATATAATTGATTCACCTGTTTTTTCAGGTCTTTGCTGCAAGAGAGACTACCAGAAGTGTCTGACTACTCTACCATCTTGGCCCCTCCCCCTTGTTCTCTTTCCTTTTATCTCTTGTAAGATAAAAGGTGGTGCAAGCCACACTCCAGGGAAACTCCCTTTACATTGGATCAAGGATGCGACCTGAGCAAGGGTGTTACATCCCACTGTAATCCTCTGTAACTATAGGCAGAGATTATGATTTATAACGCATAGGAAAATCACAAAATGGAAGACAACCACACAGCACTGGGAGTCATGGTTTAACCAAGTTGACACATATTTTTGAGGGACACAATTCAACCCATGACATTGTGTTAAATATAGTTTTTAGAGTATCTTTGGACAGTGATTAAGTTTATTTTCTCTCTTAAACTTACAATAAAATTTTCTAGCAGATACAGTGTAATAATTTAAGATATAAAGAATTTCTTGTGGCTAATAGAAGTAATATTTTTATAAGTAAAAGAAAAGATTTATCTAAACAGTAAGTTTTCCCAGGTATCTTCTAAGTCCTATTCAGTACACTATAAACAATTTATTAATGTGAAAATATAATACATTATGTGAACCTTTAATTTATACATATCAACATAAAACCAAAAATCAAACCCGCTGCTCTCAAGTTGATCCTGACTAGGAAAGAGTGGACCTGTCCCAGAGGGTTTCCAAATCTGTACATCTTTATGGAAGCTGATTGCCAAATCTTTCTTCCATGGAGTAGCTGGTGGGTTTGAACCGCCGACCTTTCCATTAGCAACCGAGTGCTTTAACCACTTTACCACCAGGGCTCCTTCATAAAAAATAAAAATTTATATTACTTGTCTTTTAAGAGTTAGGTAAGTTCATTTTTGTGCTTAAGGTAGATAGCTGTTGTCATGGTATCGTGTGACAGTAATTAATGTAAGTCAGGATTTCCTTTTTAGCAGCTGGAAAAAGAGGAGTAAACCCTGCCAGAGAAACAGTAGATGTGTCTGTTCTTAATCTGAACTGAAAAGTTGGAATGATAGTGACAAAATCCAGACTCTGTCCAATTTGGACATCATTTGGAGTTGATTTTAGCTTGTCACATGCAAACAGATTCATTGCTTTAATTTCAATTGGACAGCTACAAATGCTTTAAGCACCATTTGTGTTACACAATGAAGAACCTCTTTTTTAATTTGTCCCCCAAATGAGGATAGATATTTATTGGGAATTTGTACCCGAGGGACAGTATTCTTCAAGGCATAACCTAAACCCACTTAGCAAAACATGGGAAACCTCTTGCACCGTGTAAAAGTTTTCTATATGTACAAAGCACTAGAGAGTTTTAAACAACACCTGCATTCACAGTCAGAACTGTTATTCTCTTATTTTTGCCTTGCTCTCTGTGTACTTAATGCTCTCATCCATAAATCATGTTTATTAAATGAATAAACAACTTCTTTCATTGGTGAAGTAAAAACTAGCTGCACTGGCTACATTATAGCTTAGAGGACCATATTAATAGAGTCTTGCCAAAAGGAAATGAATGTGGGTTTGTGCCTGAGAGGAAGAGAACTCATTAAAGCAAAGGTCAAATTAGATTTGGAATGATGACAAAGAGCAAAATTCAAGTTCAGTGAAGTTTAAGCCTATTGACGTTTTATTAATAATTATTTAAGAAGGCCACTAATGAATTTTGGTTAGGCATTTTAGACAGTGGCTGACTATAGATGGACATGAGCAAAGCGCTTAAATATTTAATAGCAATCATCAGAGCCAGAGGAAATGACCTGATGAAAATAGAACTAGTGATGCTACTTTTCACCAGAAATTTAATGTGAGAAGTTTATTTTGTAATAATTAGCACACCATATCTCTTTAGTGCTTAGTAAACGTTCTCTCTGTTGTGTATAATAAAAGGAAACAGAGATTAATGTATAGAATAAAGTCAAATGCAGACTTCATGTAAATACTAAAATAGCCAAATCATTTAAAGTCTCCCCATAAATTAATATGCATAAAACGATAGTTAAGTAAGTTTTATTCCGATAGACATACTGACACCAGAATTAAATAAACAGTCTGAATGTATTTGTCTTGAAGAACTTAGTCATTTTATAAGGCTTCAATTATCTAGTCAAATGTTTGATGTCATGTAGCCTAAGCATCTGTATTCCTAGATGAAGATTTAACTGAGACGCTTATTCTGAACTGTGTTTTTCTTTTTCTTTTTTTAATTTATTGTGCTTTAGGTGAAAGTTTAAAGCTCAAGTTAATTTCTCATTCAAAAATTTATACACATATTGTTTTGTCACATTGTTTGTAATCCCCACAATATGACAGCATGCTCCCGCATTCCATCCTGGGTTCCCTGTGTCCACTCATCTAGTTCTTGTCCCTTCCTGCCTTCTGGTCTAGCTTTTGAGCAGGAGTTACTCATTTAGTCTCAAATATTTGATTGAACTAAGAAGCATGTTCCTCACGTGTGTTATTGTTTGTTTTATAGGCCTGTCTACTCCTAGTCTGAAAAATGGGCTTCAGGAGTGGTTTCACTTCTGGGTTAGCAGAGTGTCTGGGGGTCGTAGTCTCAGGGATTCCTGCAGTCTCTGTTAGTCCAGTAAGTCTAATCTTTTTTTTGAATTTGAATTTTGTTCTACATTTTTCTCCCACTCTGTTGTGACCCCTGTCAGAGTGATCAGTGGCAGTAGTTGGACACCATCTAGTTCTTCTGGGCTCAGGTTGGAGGAGGCTCTGGTTCATGTGGTCCGTTAGTCCTTTGGGCTAATATTTTCCTTGTGTCTTTGGTTTTCTTTGCTCTCCTTTGTTCCGAACATGATGGGACCAATAGATGTATCTTAGATGGTTGCTTGCAAGCTTTTAAGACCTCAGACACTACTTATTAAAGTGGGATGCAGAACATTTACTTTATGAACTATGTTATGCCAATTGACCTAAATGTCCCCCAAGACTATGATCCCAGCACCCAGCCCCAGCAACTCGGTCCTTTAAAGTATTTGGATATGTCTAGAAAACTTCTATGACTTAGTTTTGGTGAAGTTGTGCTGACTTCCCCCATATAGTGTGTTGTATTTACATTCACCAAAGTTGACACTTGTTTACTGTCTAATGAGTGATTTCTCCTCCCCCTCATTCCCACCGTTGTAACCATCAAAGAATTTTTTTTTCTATATGTAAACCTTTCCTTGAGTTCTTATAATAGTGGTCTCATACAATATTTGTCCTTTTATGACTGACTGATTTCACTCAGCGTAATGCCCTCCAGATTCATCCATATTGTGAGATGTTTTGCAGATTCATGATCATTCTTTATCATTGCATGGTATTCCATTGTGTGTATGTACCATAATTTGTTTATCCATTCATCTGTTGATGGACATTTAGGTTGTTTCCATCTTTTTGCCATTGTGAATAGTGCTGCAATGAACGTGAGTGCACACATGCCTATTCATGTGATGGCTCTTTTTTCTCTAGGGTATATTTCTTAGGAGTGGGATTGCTGGATTATATGGTATTTCTATTTCTAGCTTTTTAAGGAAGCACCGTATTGTTTTCCAAAGTGGTTGTACCATTTTACATTTCCACCAGCAGTGCATAAGAGTTCCAATCTACCCGCAACTTCTCCAACATTTATTATTTTCTGTTTTTTTTTTTTATTAGTGTCAGTATTATTGAGGTGACATGAACTGTATTTCTCTGATACATGTGGCAAAGCCCTAAGTAGAACTCAGTGTCTTATATTGCTTTCTTATTTTAAGTTGTAATATGCCTTCAATTTGAAATAACTCAATGCAATTTTCAAACTTAAGATTTACTGAATTGCATATTATCCAATAATTTAAAATAGAATCTCTTAAATAATGAAATGATTTCAGAAATTTAAAAAATGCATGCAATCCCTTTAATGTAAAATAAAAGAACTACATACCGATCTCTGCAGCTATATATTGTTGAAACCTGTAAAAAATGGAAATAACAACTCTCTAAAGTTGAAAGTTCTATTTGAACAACATCCTTTACAGATTTAACATTTAAGATCTTAGCAGGGTCACTGACCACAGAGCCACCGATCTGTGAATTTTTCAGTAATGCACAATTTACACTCCAATAGTGGTAAACTTATTGAAATCCCCATGATCGATGTCAAAATCGTTCACAAAACTTCCTTTTGTCTGTAAATGCTTCCTGTTGTACCTCCTAATTCCACCCTAGAGATTCATAACCTCATTCTATGATTGCTGACTTTCCACAGTTTCAATTTCTCTGTGCTTTCCAAGCCAACCCAGCTGTAGTGAGCAGGCTTTGCTCGTAAAGACTTTCCCTCAGAGATAAGGCTGGCCTTCACAAACCCTTAGAACATCCCTTCATTTCCTCCCATACTTGAGTCCTTTAAAATGCAGCTTGTCTAGTCTTACAAGTTTCAAAAGAATTTTCCTAGTTCATTAAAAATCATTATCATAATTTTTTTTTTTTTTTTTTGCTTATATGCTAGATAGGCACATCACAGTGCCACAATAGAGTCAAATCATTTTGGAGCATTGGGAAGTCTAGGTGCTGTGAAATATCAACCTGGATACCTTCCAAAAACAAATCATAGTGGGAAATTATGGCAATCAAACCTCACACCAGCATCTATCAACAATCTCATTATTAACTGAGTTTCCAGTTAGGAAAAGAATTGGAGATAGAATGAAAAGTGGGGCATGTTCTGAAATACGGCAGATAAGTTTAGTGTAAAAAAGATAAAAGCTGAAGTCTGATCTTGAGAAAGGGATTTGTTGTTGTTATCGGTGATGGTGGGTTAACTTATAAGGTACTCATGTTCTGACCTTCTTTTTAACTTTTTCCCATCCACATTACCTGAATGCAGAGTTTCCCCCAAATTCCATGTTTTATAGACTTCTCTCTCTTTCTGCTGCCCTCCTTCCTGCCCCAGGAAAAGTTGAGTATTTCTTTTTTAATTCTAGGAAAACTTCAACATAATTATGCTTAACAATGTCAGCTTCTGGGACAATCATTTCCTGAACACCATGCCCCGTTGGACAGTTAGTTCTGCCTTACACTAAGTTTCAGTTCTCCCCGTATCTTGCTTCCTTTGCCCTTAGCTCTGACTTCTGAAGCAGCTCAGAATCTGTCCAATAACTCTCCAGCATGAGATCCTTTTACATATTTGAAGCTCATTTACATGCTCTTCTCCCTGCTTGTCTACTCCAAAACCAAATTCTCCAGTCATATAAAATGGTCCTCTTATAATCAGTTTCCTGGTAGACTCTCATTCAGATACACCTCATTTAAATGTATGACTTTGGCAATATACCTTTGAAATGGTGGGGCCAAAAGACAATGTAATTTTTACTAGATATATACTATGATTAATGCAACAGGATGTTGTATTATGTTTCTAGCGGAAACATAATTTTCTTGGACCTGTTAAATTCAGGGTCAACTAAAATGTTCAGATCTTTTTTATATGAAAATACTTTCAAGTCAGGTTTTCCTCATCAATGCATTGCATTTTGTATAGTTGTTTAAATTGTGTGTTACCAATATATTACAAGGACAATGTGCGCAAGGGCCCCCTCTCGCTCCCACATTTCTTTACCTGCTCAGTGTATAAAGTAAGGTGGGAAAGCAAAAGTGCTAAGAGCTGTAACTCTAGACACCTAGAAGTTTGGCCAGAGCAGGTGAAGAGTTATAAGAAATCCTACTTGTTATAAGCAGAAGGTTGGAAAAAAGAAAAAAGAAAAAGATTCAGACCTTTATGAGATAAAACCAGACATATATAGATATTTGATTATACATCCATAAATGTTTCTAAAATGCACATAAAATTGGTGCATCCCTTTAGTAGCCTATAGGATAGGATTATAGGTTGCTAGGAGACAAGGTAAGAGGGATCTTCAGCTTCTAATTGTTGGTATTTTTAAAATTTTGAAACATGTTAATATACCACTTATTTTAACAGAAGTTTTTTTAAGGAAAAGATGAATTCTTCCATATATCCTTATGTATGCTTAGAATTTATTTTCTAGAAGATAAACAAAAACGGTTAACAAGGGTTATTTTGGGTGTGGAAGTATTTTTATTTACTTGTTGACTGTATTGTTTGAATTGTCTAACTGTAAATGTATATTTAAATGTCAGCTAGGGTTCTCCGTCACACATATTTACTTCATTAAGTGTTTCTCTATTAAAAAAAGATTTTCCAAGATAGTTGCAACAGAAGCAGGAAGATAGCCTGGCAAATCAAAACTCAGGATGTCAATAAAATGCAATTGAAATAGCAATAATTTTAGGTTCTTTACAAACACTATCAAGAAACAATCAACTTTCTAGATGCATGATAATATTTTTATCCCAAATTCTTTGCTTTGCAGAACTTGATAAACACATACCTGGTGATTTAACTTGGTATTTTCCTTGTGATCTATTTTTCTAATTTATTACTGATGAACTATGTTCTACATTGTTCTGTTTCTGTTTACAGTGTTTTAAACCCGAGTTAGGGCCATAGAGAGTTGAGAGAATGGTCCAAATGCAGTGAATAAATCTTTTGTGTCCTGGAATCTCCTTACAGCACTTGGCAAAAAAAAGATGATTAATAAATACTTGTTGATTTAAAATTTTAGAAAAGAAAGTTGCCACTTGGGTGGAATGCTTCTCATATAGAACGGAGTGTTGGTTGAGAAGAGATGTGGTGTCAATTGACCTGTAATCTTCAAACTTCAGGACTAATTTAGAGATTCAGTAGGGGTCTCAACTCCAAGTTCTTCCATCAAAAAACAAAACAAAAGAAAACCTTCGATGAATTCAATCCTTTCCTTATCTCTTCTGAAGAAAAATACATTGTACAGGTAGCATAAGCTTTCTGGGAATGGAGGTGGGGAAAGACATAGACGTTCACAGTGACCAGCCAGCAGAGAATTATTAAGTTTAAACTAGTCATTATAAGATATGAAATGCCCCATTTATTATGGGTGGAAAATTTAAGTTCTTACTTAGGCAAGTGAAGTACTCTTCTAGAGACTTATTTTTTCTCTAACAATCAGTGCTATTTTGAAAATAAACTAATATTTTGGGTTGTCTAAAAGGATACTAGAAAAGTTTATTTGTGTCACTATTTCATTTCATAATTTCATAATATATTTGTCCTATTAGCTGATTACCTCTTAATAGTGTGTGAATTAATAAATTCATTTTAAAACTCTTTAAACGTAAACAAATGCTCAAATGTAACTGAATTTTACCTAATTATAACCATACCCTCTTATTGAAGAGACTCACCATAAATTAGATTTTAAACTCTCAGTAAATATCCCAACTTTATGTTTCTTCCTCTGAGTCACTACTAAGACTCTGCAGAGGTAGTGTTCTTCCTTTCTGTGGTAAGCAATAAACTCAGCTTTGTTTTATACCCCCCCACACACACATACACACACACACAAGCACAGATTATACACGTATATGCACACATCAAAATTTGTGCTTTTAAAAAAATAAATTATAATCCCTTTTGGAAAGGAGCCCTAGTGATGCAACGGTTAAGCACTTGGCTGCTAAAGGAAAGGTCAGTGGTTTGAACCCACCAGCAACTCTGCAGGAGAAAAGACACAGTGATTTGCTCCCATAAAGATTACAGTCTAGGAAACTTTATAGGGCAGATCTACTCTGTCATACAGGGTCACAATGAGTCAGAACCAACCCAGTGGCAAACAACCAACAACAACTCCCTTTTGGTGTTTTCTTGAAAACTGGTATACAGATTTGACATGTCTTTAACACTACTGCTACCATACTACTACTAAAATTATAAAGACATTGATTAAAAATAATAAAAAATATTTAATGCTTTTAATTTGTCTTCAAACTTTGCATAAGCAGGAAATTATAGGTTAGATTATAGAGTCTTACTTTCAAGGTTCATCCTTTAAGTATGATGAGAAGTAAATTGCTAGATAAATGTTTATTTAAATTAAGTGTGAAAGGGATACAACTAATAGTGAATGTGACCCATCATGTCTTTTTTGTTTGTTTTTTGTTTTATGACATCTTTGCCCATTTTTTTTTTTTTTATTGTACTTCAGGTGAAGGCTTACAGAACAAATAGTTTCTCATGAAACAGTAGTACACATATTGTTTATGATATTGGTTAACAACCCCACAACATGTCAACCCTCTAACTTCTCAACAGTTTTTTTTGGTGAAAATACACATAGCCAAAGATACACCATTTCAAAAACTTCTATGTGCACAGTTCAGTGACATTGACTATGCTCTTCCAATTGTGCTGCTATTCTCACTTAAGATGAAGTCTTACAGAACAAAATAGTTTCTCATTTAACAGTTACTACACATGTTGCCCTATGACAATGGTTAACAATCTCACAACACATCAACAATATCGTTACTCAACATTGGGTTCCCTAACACCAGCTTCCTTGTCCCCTTCTGCCTTCTGGCCCTTGTCACTGGACTACTGTACCTCATTAGTGCCGTTTGGTTTTACGGGGCTGTCCACTCCCAGGCTGAACGGTGAACCTCGGAGATAACTTCACCACTGAGCTAAAAGGGTGTCTGGGGGCCATACTCTTGGGGTTTCTCCAGTCTCCTTTAGGCCAGTAAATCTAGTCTTTTTTTTGTGAGTTAGGATTATGTTCTACATCCTTCTCCAGCTCTGTCCAGAACCCTCTGTTGTGATCCTGGTCAGAGCCGTCCGTGGTGGTAGCCAGGCACCATCTAGCTGTGCTGGACTCAGGCTGGTGGAGGCCTTGGTAGCTGTGGCATCATGTCTTTTTTTTAACTTGTAAAGACAATGTCTTTGCTGTTTTATAACTCCCAAACAATTTGAATTTAGGTATCCCATCCCACATTTTCTTGAGATTCCCTCTTCCTCACCATCCCTCTGGGTTTACTTTTCCAGGGGGTTGGTAAAATATCACATTTGACTCCAATATAATTGTTTTTCCCTACATAGAATAAACTTTTACAAATATTCCTGCAATGAAGTATTTAATATGATATTCTCAAAGACTGAGATGTTCTATAATTTTTTAGAAAATTTTTGAAGACATAGAAAACCTAACTTTCATGTAATTTCATATATTGGAAAACTACCTAATATTTAAAAGGCAGTTGTTTTTCTTTTGTGTTGTTGAGAGATTCCAGTGATGTACAATAGCAAGTCAAAGGTTTATATTTCACAAAATTCTCACTATAGAAGGAACAAATAAGGTCCAGATAAGATGTAATTCCATTTCTTGTTGAGTAACAAGCAGTTTTCACTTGCTTGGTTTTATGACATTGGAATTGTGTTGGTAGACCATGAGGTTTTTGGTGACATCAATGAAGACAGACTTAACATGGTTTTGGTGTATTCCCAAAGCTCATGAGCACATTATTTGCCAGTGAGCTACACATGTGAAGCACAAGAGCAGATGAGTGTGATTGCATGGTTGCCTCATTCTTTGCCCATAATTTGTTCCTTCTATGGTACATTTGAGCATCTGTTCTATGTTTAAAGATTTTTAAAAATCCATTTATTATTTTTACATGTTACTAAATAGAACTAATTGTCTAAATTACAAATACATTATGAAATGATATGGTTATGCAAATAAATCCTTCTTGTATCTTTCTAGAGAACCCAAAATATTTATTTTCAAAATAGTACTGATTGTTAGAGAAAAAAAAAGTCTTAAGAAGAGTAATTAACTAAGTAAGAACCTAATTTGTTTATCCACAATAAATGGGGCACTTCATGTCTTAGAATGACTGGCTTAGACTTTGCAATTCTCTGCTGGCTGGTCACTATGAATGTCTATGAGTTTCTCCACCTCCATTCCCAGAAAGCTTATGCCATCTGTGCAATGCATTTTTCTTCAAAACAGACAGGTAAAGGATGGAGAAGATTTTTTTTTTTCAGTAGATGATTTTTTTTTTTTTTTAACATCTTAATAATATCACTACTAAGCCTTAGGAGTCATCTAGCCACAGGGAAGGTTTTATACAGAAGATTATTTGGAAGATTTATTTTCTCTAATGCAAAAACTGAGATTCTTGTTGAATCACCAAATTACTCTTGAAATTAGATGAGTGTGTCAGGTCTACAGCTTTTGATGTCATACCTCTTCTCAAGACCAATACTGTTCTGTCTGAGGGTACCTTTTGCAACCATCCAAATGGCCACTTCCCTTTTTAAAGTTTTCAAATCAACAAGTATTTATTAACCATATTTTGTTTGAATTACTCTAGGGAGTTTAAAAAAATAAATGGAAGTTATGGTCACTATCTGTGATGGACACACTTTAAAGTGACCCCCAAAGTGTCACACCCTTGTATAAATTTCTCCCCTTGAGTACAAATAGAACTGATGTCTTACTTCCTTCTAATCAATGGCATATGACAAAGGGACATCACTTTCGTGATTAGGTTATATATGTGGCAATGTGAAGAGATTTTGCATATGTAGTTAAGGTTCCAAACCAGTTTATTTCAAGGTACTCATAAAGGAGATTATCATTGGTGGGCCTGACATGATCAGATGAAAGCCCTTAAAAGGAGAACTCTAATCTTTCATAAGACTTTTCCTTGAAGGCTGTGAGGAAGTAAACTGTCACTTTACTAGAGGGCCTGTGAGAAGGATAGGTGCCCAGAAATTATGGGCCACTCCTAGAAGCCAAGTGTGGGTGATAGCAAGAAAATAGCAACCTCAGTCCTACAACCACAAGGAAATGAACATTGCTAACACCCATGTGAGCTTGGTAGAGGACCACCAAGCTCCAGAAAGGAACACAACCTCGCTAACACCTTGCTTGTAGGTTTGTGAGACACTAAGCATAGGAACCAGCTAAGCTGAGCCCAGATTTCTGACCCATAAAAAAGGTGAGATAATGAGAATTGTTGTAGGTTTGCGGTAATTTGTTATACAGCAGTAGAAAACTAATACAGTGTCTTTGGACCATTCTCTAAGCTATCTCTATGGCCTCGACTTGGATTTAAAATAATGAAAATAGAAATAGGACAAATTAGGGAATAAAACAGGTCACCAGCAACAAATTAGAAACTAGATCACACAGACACACAACAGTTAAATCATCAATGTGTTTATCCAACTCTGCCAAAAAAAAAAAAAAAAAGAGGGTGAAAAAATCATCATGTGACTGCATTTTGAAAACAGTTTTTTGAAATATATTGTTCTGTAAGGAACCTAAAATGACTGTTGGTTCAGGTTCATTTGATTAACATCCAGAGTTTTTATTTATCAAGTTATCTTCTTGCTCTTATTGCTACTATCTTTGAAAATCTTGGATTCTTTTCGACTTGAGCCAGAAGATATTGGAGATTTTGCTTTAATTCCTCAGTGCTTATGGTATAGATTTTCTGGAAAGCTAACCTATAATTCTTAAAAGGGCCAGACTTACCTATTGAGCAATAATGCTTTAGATATTAAATATTTTATGACCACATTGAATACCAGACCAATTCATGGGAACCATCAGTTTTCTATGAGGAAAAACTTAGAAAGTGAAAATCACCTTTGTTAGCATTTATTCTTTTTTGGAAAAATTAAGAGCGTGATTATACCTTGGTGATCATAAAATTTTTCACTCAGTTGAGACACATTGAGAATTAACAGGGCGGGGGGGAGGACAAATGAAAATTAAACTGGGACAATAGGGGCATACCAGAACAGTCCTCAGCAAATCAAACTTTTAGTCACTCTTGTTATAACGTACTTTTCAGATAACAAATACAATGCTGTATTATGTTCACTTGGCTTTCTTTGAAGATTTATTATTTACAGCTATGACTCACACACACACACACACACACACACACACACACAAGCAGTTTGACCTAAAAGAACGTCATAGATTATTCTAAGTGTATTTAAATGCCAACTGAAAAAGCCAGTGTTACATAATCTAATTTTAGGTGCCTTATTAAAACCCATCTCCACACATAGTCTGACTTTATTTCCCTTGTTGCTTTGCCTATTGCCCTAAACATATGCTACTTAGCCCTTCTCTTCCTTTTTGTTTTTCTTTTCTCTCTATTTGAGAGGCAGTGTGGTATAGGAATTAAAAGCACTCGTGCTATTGTGACTGCCTCATTCAAATCTTGGCTCTACCATTTGTGATTTGGACAACTTGATTCATCTTGCTGTGCCTTACTTTTTTCACCTGTAAATTTTTTCACTTGTAAGAATAAAAATGTTGATTTAAAACATACCTACCTCATGGATTGTTGTGAGATAGTGTTGAACAGACAGTTAAGCACTCAATAAATGTTGACTATTATTTTCCTGTTAACAAAAGGCCCAGTAAGGCCAATTCACTTGGGTTTTAGAGTGTAACACAACTTTTTATATAACTAGGAAAACAAAATTAACTCTTGCTAAAAATTAGCTTGCTAACTTAAGAAGAAACCGTTTTGGCATTTGATGGTAATGTTTCTCTTTTAGACTTTGTTAAGCTCAATGAGGAATGTGATAATATGCTACTAACGGTGGTATCAATAAACAAGCATTGTTCATAATTAAGTATAGGTTTAATCAAATATTTAAATCTGAAAATAACATTCTGCATTTAATAACTTAAGATATAAACTGGTATTGTCTTTTCTTCACCACAAATAATTATCTCAAGGTGTTATCAATATTTGAATTGAAACATTAGTCAAGCAGATATAAATAAAAAGTTTCTAAGACCTTAATCAGTTCCCAAGGAAATGATTTTAGAACAAATGATTTTGGCAATGGAAAAATGTCTGCATGTTAAAGCCAAAACATACTTCTGTGCCTT
Organism: Trichechus manatus latirostris; assembly: GCF_000243295.1. Classification (NCBI taxonomy): domain Eukaryota; kingdom Metazoa; phylum Chordata; class Mammalia; order Sirenia; family Trichechidae; genus Trichechus; species Trichechus manatus. Next base: position 3,536,227 of record NW_004444090.1, read on the forward strand.
TGGTCTTTAGAGACTCAGATTCCAGCAGGATTAACCGACTGAAGTTCTAAGGGAAGTATGGCATACTGCTTTTGGAAGGTGGATGTTTCCTGTGAAAGAGACTTTGGGTGACTGTATGGTAGAAATTTAAAAAGCCTGGCCAGAGAATATTTGCTATGATTCTATTTTGCTGATTTTGTACACTAGCTCAAATTTTCCATTAAACTAAGCAACGATCCAGGTTACTCAATTACCAAAATATCCAGTTTCATATTTCCAGAAAAAAACAAAACAAAACAAAAAACAGGGGAAAAACGAAGGTAATTCTTGAGATGTGAGTCAAATTATCTCTCAATATTTTGGAAAGGTGAGTCATCTCTTGGATATATTGTCTTTGGTCTCATCATTTGGTTTGGAAAAAACTAATGATGACAAAACATAAACACAGCAAAATTATCTTCAGAGAAAAAAGTTGAGTGAATAAATTTTCTGTCTATATATATCCTCCTCTCTTTCCTCCCTTCCTTCCTCCCTCCATTCTTCCCTCCCTCCGTCCCTCTCTTTCTTCCTTCCTTTCTTCTTCCCCCTTTTGTTGATAAACTTCAAGAATCCCAAATACGAAGCTATTGCACAGAATAAAAAAGAAAATAGGTTGATAAATGACTCTTGGTAACAAGCTGCACATCTACAGGACAAAGTCAACTAGAGAAACGAACAATTCTACAAAAATATATACAATGCAAATAGCTCTTAGAAAGTTCAGACCACACCTCTCCTTCTATAGATAGGTTGGATGATCCTTCACTCTTTTCTTCACTTAAATAGCATAATCTTAGACTTCATAAATGATAGTTAAACTTTATTCTCAAATCTATATATTCATCTCTGATGTCTTGCCTGAGATCTAAATTCATTTCTCAACTCTCTTTTGGGTAGCTCACAGACACGTCAGAGTTTACCTGCCACCTCAACTGTTGTTGCCCATCTGGTCATACCTACTCTGCCCTCTGTAATCTCAAATATGGATAACACAGTCACAGTCTACTTCATAGTACAAGCTACAAACTTTTACATCTTCTAGGACAATCACAATGCTCATTTGCAGTAAAGACTATGACAAGTTCGATGGTTAAAAACAAAACAAAACACAAAAACAATTTAACTTTATTTCATCCATGGTTCTCCAACCACAGATATTTGTTTCATACAGCACCAATTAACAGTTCACCTGAGTAAAAAACTGAAACCCTGGCAGTGTTCTGTAAAGTCCTATACAATCTGACTCCTGTTATCTCTGACCTCATCTTCTACATTTTTTTTCTTCACTCATATCTTTCCAACCACAGTGGGCTCCTTACTGTGGGCTGGTTCTAATTCACCCCACAGCTGCAGGTTGAGCCTACCTGTAGGTAACCCTGGGATAATAATCCCAAGGAGAGAACTTCAAGATCAATTCAGTATTGTGAGGTATGTGAAACTGACAGAACAATATCTAACCTCAGTATGACTTTCGTAATTCCTCTGAGAATTTATTTGCTTATAAACCACAACTCTGCTGATTTTACAAACCATAATTATTCATTTCTTAAAGTAGGTATCCAAGGGTCTCTCTTTGCCATTTTGTGTATGCCATTGTTTTGTAGGTGTCATTATTTTTTAGATGAAGTTAATCTAAATATCTGAAAAACGTAGTAAATTGAAACATTAAGACTTTTCTATAATGCAGCCTTTTAATCATTACAGGCTAGAATTTCTAATAAATTCAAATTACTGTAGCATAAGCAGTAGAGATAGCAAAATGGTTCAAAACATGACTTTTGAATCCAGGCTATTGTTGTTGTTGTTGTTAGGTGCCGTCCAGTTAGTTCCAACTCATAGTGACACTATGTACAACAGAACAAAACACTGTCCAGTCGTACTCCACCCTCACAATCACTTTTATGTTTGAGCCCATTGTTGCAGCCACTGTGTCAATCCATCTCATTGAGGGTCTTCCTCTCCTTGCTGACCCTCTACTTTACCAAGCATGATGTCCTTCTCCAGGGACTGATCCCTCCAGATAACATGTCCAAAATATGTGAGGAGTAATCTCACCATCCTTGCTTTTAAGGAGCATTCTGGCTGTACTTCTTCCAAGACAGAGTTGTTAGTTCTTTTGGCAGTCCATGGTATATTCAGTATTCTTCACCAATACCACAATTCAAAGGATTCGGTTCTTCTTTGGTCTTCCTTATTCATTGCCCAGCTTTCAAATGCATATGAGGCAATTGAAAACACCATGGCTTGGGTCAGGCGCACCTTAGTCTTTAAGATGACATCTTTGCTTTTCAACACTTTAAGAGGTCTTTTGCAGCAGATTTGTCCAATGCAATGCGTCTTTTCATTTCTTGACTGCTGCTTCCATGGGTGTTGATTATAGATCCATGTAAAATGAAATCCTTGACCACTTCAATCTTTTTTTCATTTTTCATGATGTTGCTTATTGGTCCCGTTGAGAGGATTTTTGTTTTCTTTATACTGAAGCGTAATCCATACTGAAGGCTGTGGTCTTTGATCTTCATCGATAAGTGCTTCAAGTCCTCTTCACTTTCAGTAAGGAATGTTGTGTCATTTGCATAACACAGGTTGTTAATGAGTCTTCCTCCAATCCCGATGCCCCATTCTTCTTCATATAGTCCAGTTTCTCAGATTATTTGCTCAGCATACAGACTGAGTAGGTATAGTGAAAGGATACAACCTTGATGAACACCTTTCTTGACTAAACCACGCAATATCCCCTTGTTCTGTTTGAACAACTGCCTCTTGATCTATGCACAGGTTCCTCATGAGCACAATTAAGTGTTCTGGAATTCCCATTCTTCACAGTGTTATCCATAATTTGTTATGATCCACACAGTCGAATGCCTTTGCGTAATCAATAAAACACAGGTAAACATCTTTCTGTATTCTCTGCTTTCAGCCAAGATCCATCTGACATCAACAATGATATCCCTGGTTCCACGTCCTCTTCTGAATCCAGCTTGAGTTTCTGGAAATTCCCTGTTGATGTACTGCTGCAGCCGCTTTTGACTTACCTTCAGCAAAATTTTACTTGCATGTGATATTAATAATATTGTTCTATACCACATTTGGTTAGATCACCTTTCTTGGGAATAAGCATAAATATAGATCTCTTCCAGTCAGTTGGCCAGGTAGCTGTCTTCTAAATTTCTTGGCATAAACAAGTGAGCACTTTCAGTACTGCATCCCTCCGCTGAAACATCTCAGTTGGTATTTCATCAATTCCTGGAGCCTTGTTTTTCACCAATTCCTTCAGTGCAGCTTGGACTTCTTCCTTTGATACTATCAGTTCCTGATCATATGCTACCTCCTGAAATGGTTGAACGTCAACCAATTCTGTTTGGTATAGTGACTCTGTATTCATTCCTTTCATCTGCTTTTGATGCTTCCTGTGTCGTTTAATATTTTCCCTGGAGAATCCTTCACTATTGCAACTCGAGGCTCGGATTTTTTCTTCAGTTCTTTCGGCTTGAGAAATGCCAAGCGTGTTCTTCCCTTTCGGTTTTCTATCTCTAGGTCTTTGCGTATGTCATTATAATATTTTGTCTTCTTGAGCTGCCCTTTGAAATCTTCTGTTCAGCTCCTGTTCTGTTCACACAAATTTTGGTCTGCCATTTACTTACTGTGTGATTTTGGTCAAGACACCTCCTTAAGCTGCAGTTATCGCATGGGGAAACTGGGAATAATAATTGACCTTTTCTGGTAGGAATGTTGTATCAGTGCAAAAAGACTAGGTTAGTGGTTCTCAAACTTAAGGATAAGTGAAATCACCTGGAGGATCTGTTAAACTAGATTGCTGGGCTCCACTCCGAGAATCCTTAGGTCTGTGATTGGACACAAGGATTTGCATTTCTAATAAATTTTCAAATGCTAATGGTCCAGGATCACAGCTGAGAATCACTGGGCTAGAATATACTGCAATAACACCCAAAAATTTCAGTGACTTATAATAACAGAAGTTTATTTCTGGTTCATGTTGCGCAAACATGGTAGTCTGCAGGGGAACTCTGGTCAGCATTGTCACTCAAGAGCCCAGACTGATGGAGGTTTCATGGTCATCACAGAGGGGAAGAGAACATGATGAACATGTACTGGCTCTTAAAAATTCTGATTGCAATGCTGACTAAACATCAGTTATTATTAGTAAAGTTTTACTGTGATTTTCTTTCTGTTAATGCCACTGACTAGAGATAGGTGAATTTTCAAGTGGGATATGCTACATTCTGACACCTTCTCTGATAAACATGGGGAGTAGTAGATGGCAGGAGGGAAGATTGTTCTCATCTTCACTCTGACTTTGAGAAATAACACTCTCGTCTTGATTTTTATTTCCCTTATGTCATCCTGAACTGATTTTAGTGACTCCCATCTCTTCATTCCGTACAAATCCTGCTTTTAGGAATTTTTCCAGCATCAGTTTCTTGATTTCATTCCTTCGAACTTGCCTGTTTTGTTGTCAACATAATACCTAAGACTTATCTATCAAGGCACTGTTTTAAGTGATTTACCTATATCCTCTTCTTTAATTACCAAATCTCTGATCATCCTCCTATTATAGATAAGGAAACGGAGGTCCAGAGGCCCTTTGACTTCAATTTTGTAGTTGTCCTCCATAAGTTCCCTTGAACTTGATCCCTTTGACATTCCCTTTGTTTGAGCCCTCCTTCAATTTGTGGATTTCATGTGCTATAGCCCAGAGTTCGCACCAGGCACTTCTCTGCCTAGCTTGGCTCCCGGAAAAGTGATTCAGACTAGTGTAATAAAAATGCCTGCTGCAGCACTATTCACAATAGCCAAAAAGTGAAAACAACCTAATTGCCTGTCAACAGATGAATGGATAAACAAAATGTGGTAGATACAAACCAGGGCTTCGAATCTGTTCATTCCAGTTCAAACCCCTGCTGAGAATTTGCATTTCCACTCCAGATATAAGGAATCAAAATATACTTTTTAACAAGATCTCCAGATGATTGTAATTCTGATTCAGTATATCTGGGGTGGAAATGCAAATTCTCAGAGGGGGTTCTAATCAAAATGAACCAGTTCAAAGTCCTAATACAAACAATGTAATTTCACTCAGCCATAAAGAGAAATGGAGCCCTGATACATGCTACAACATGGATTAATCCCGAAAACATTATGCTGAGTGAAATAAGTCAACCACAAAAGGACACATATTGTATATTAACACTTACATGAAATATCTAGAAGAGGCAAATGGCTAGAGACCAAAGTTTGTTAGTGGTTACTAGGGGCGGGAGGGAAGGCAGAGGATGGAAGCGTTGTTTAGGAAGCATTGAATTTCTGTTTATGGTGATGGAAAATTTGTCAATGGATATTGGTGATGGTTGCATAACATGATTAATGTAATTAGTGTCATTAAAGTGTAACGTAAAAAATCTTGAATTGGCAAATGTGCTATATATATCTTTACAACAACAATAATAATAAAAGGCTGCTTCTACTTGCTTCTCAAATATGTTGGAGAGCTACAATTTGTTACAAATATTTTCATGCAAGTACTTCAAACTCTTCAAAAACATAGCAACCAAGGAATGTTTTCTCCCATTTTGGCTTCATACAACCTGGATTCCTTGGTGAACAGTTTGTGCTCAATAAATTCTAGCAATAACATGGATCAATTTTCCCTTAGTCCCCCCTCCCTTCCTTTTAAATATCACTTTATAAAGACTGGAAGGTATAGCAGAAAGAGCACAGGATTTGGAGCGAGATAAACCTGGGGTCAAATCATTGCCCCACCTAGATGTGGGACTTTCAGGAGGATATTTGATTGCTCTAGGCTTAATTCTTATTTGTAAAATGAGGACAATAGCAATTACCTCAAAGAAACCCATTTTTAGGTAAAGCGTCACTTTTCTGGACTGCAAGGGCCTGCTGGAAAATCAAGCAGGAGGCAGCTGGACCAATAAAAGATTATACAACTGTCATTAATTAATGAGATATGTGGGTCTGTTCTTTACAGTTTTTTTCAGCTTATTTGTGCTGCCAAAAAGATGAGTTCTCAGTCTCTAGAGACTGGGATCAGTAGCATGAAGAATGTGAAGTGATCCTTCTTTTCTAGCAAGACTTCTTTCATCTCTGCTCAAATAGCCAAGTTGATTTATTTCATAGTTCTAGATTTGCTTTTCTGTTATCTGATTATTTGTTTTTCAGTTTACAAATATATATCATGGATTATGTGTGCTTTAGCATTCTCTTCAGTACTACTATGGATACAAGAAAATTAAAAGTCATAGTTCCCACTGCTAGTGAGGTTACATGCTAATTGAGATAAAGTCAATACGCCAGAAATAACTCTAGAAAAATTCAAGATTATATGATATACAATATCGGATTGTGGGTATAGTCATACATCTGTAGTGTACAACTGGGACTTTTCTTGCCCTGGATTTTGGGAGGAATTTATCACATGGATACTCTATAAGGAGCATTGTATTATCTGGCAGATGGTGTCTTGGAGTATATTTTTATAAAATACAGAAGGGGTGGATTTCTGTTATGTCACTCTTCAGACACATGCCAGGTGGGTCTTATCAGAAAACTGGATTAAGATAGGGAGGAGTACGTATCTATTCCAGAAGCTAAATCCTCTATGTTAAACAAAGTCTTTTAAAATACTTTGCTTTCTCTAATTCATTCTCCACAATGCTACCAGAAAAATCTTTTAAAAATGTAAATCTGATCATTCTTTCTTCTGGTTTAAACTTTTGATAGCTTCCTTTGCTTTTAGGAGATAGATCCAAATTCTTAACATGGTTTCAAGTCCTCTAAGGGCTGATTTATCCCTACCTCTATTCCCTCACTTTTATTATAACAGACTCAGTGGCTGATCAAAAGTTCAGTGGTTCAAATCCCACCACTCCATAGGAGGAAGATGTGGCAGTTTGTTTCCATAAAGATTATAGCCTTGGAAACCCTATGAGCAGTTCTACTTTATCCTGTAGGGTTGCTGTGTGCCAGAATCAACTTGATGGCAATGAATTTGGTTTTTTGGCTTTGAACTCGTCTTATTGGTTTACTCTTAGTTCTTCTACGCTATACTCACCCCAGCCTCAGCCTTAGCACCCAGCATTCCCTGTGCTGGGATGCTGTTCCCGATACCCCTCATTACCTAGCCAATACCCTACTTATATTCAGATCTCAGCTACCAGTTTCCTGCTGAGCTGCGTATCTTTGGGCTAGTCATTTAAACATTTTAAGCTTCAGTTTCCTTGTTAGTAAAATGAGAATAATAACACCACTTACATCATAGAGTGGTTGTTGGGATTAAGGAAGGTAATATATGTAAAATTCTCATCACAGTGTTGGTATGTAGTAAGAACTCAATAACTATTAGTTGATGTTATTATTATTCTCATACACAGTATCATCATTATTCCTTGGGAAGGCTACTCCTCAAGACAAAGCCAGGGTACTCTACATTTTTTTCTTCTAAGTACATACTGGAATTTATAATTACCTATTGTCTTAGTCATCTAGTGCTGTTATAACAGAAATAGCACAAGTGGATACTTTTAACAGAGAGAAGTTTATTCTATCACAGGCTAGTAGGCTAGAAGTCCAAATTCAGGGTGTCAGCTCCAGGGGAAGGATTCCTCTCTTTGTTGGCTTTGGAGGAAGGTCCTTATCATGAATCTTCCCCTGGACTTCTCAGCACGGGGATCCCAGGTACAAAGAACACACTCTTCTCCTGGCACTACTTTCTTGGTGGTATGAGGTCTCCTTGTCTCTGTTATATATCTCAAAAGAGATTGACTTAAGACACAATCTAATCTTGTAGACTGAGTCCTACCTCATTAATATAATTACCTTTACAAACAGAAAAATCACATCAGATGACAGAATGGTGAACAATCACATAATACTGGGAATCATGGGCTAGCCAATTTGGCAGATATTTTTTGGGGACACAATTCAATCCATAACACCTATATACTTTTCTTGTCTATTTTATTGTCCATCTCTGCCATTAGACTATCAGCTTTAAGGGAGGCGTTTGGCATACTGCTTTATCCCCATTGCCTGTAACTATTTCTTGTACACATTTACACCTCCAAAAATATTTGTTGAATGGCTGAATGAAGTGTGACTTACTTATGATTACTTTGTCAGAAGAGACCTGAAGATGGATGATTCATTTTTTTTAAAAGCCAGATTTTCATAAACAGAAACGCAAAACAAAGCTTAGAATGTCAAGGATTTTGCTTTTCTTTCCCTATCTGCCACATTTTAAGAGAATTCTTTTAGTCTTCAATAAAACTTCCCACAGGGTCAGAAACACAAACAAAAACATGACCCTATGCATATTTTAGGACTTAGAGTTAGGGATTCTATGGGTGGTGATCTGTTCCATTAGTATGATTTTACCTGATCTCAGATCTACAAGTAGTCTTCAGATACTTTTTCAAGCATGTTTGGAAGCACAGATGGAAAACATGGAGCAGATATCAAAGGAAAGGCAGAGGCAAAACAAAATGAGACTATTTTCCTGAAATTATTCTTGTAATCTTTTATATTTCTAGCCTTAGCTCCATTCAAGGCCCAATGCATTCTTATCCTTGGATCCCATGAGCCACCCTGCATGCTTGTCTTAGGTTGTGTTTCTCTTAGGTAGATTTTAAGGAACAGGCTCATGAGAAAGTGATTTATTTCAGAAATGTTTTTAAAAAAATAAGGAAGTGGGGTAAATGAGACCAGGAAGGGAAGAGGAGTGTGATATCAAGCAAAGCTCAATGGAAGATAACTCTGGCCTAACACGGCAACTAACAACATCAACAACAACATCTTGGTGGAGTTCTAGAGGCAGTGTTGGTCATTCTATAGAGTTTTCCTAATCATGGAGTAAGGGAGCCGAGGTGTTTCTACCCACACACCTATCAGTCATTAAGAGGTGCCCGTAAAAGGACCCAAATTCTGGGACTTTTCAGCCCACTGAAATATTTGTAGATGAGGAAAACTCTTGAACAAAGATGCCAGTATCAACAATTGTGAGTGGGAACACACCAGGAGCCAGTGTGATGGACAATGGCATACAGGTCTTTAGGAGTGTGGGCAGAGCACTGATATCAGCTACAATCCTTAAATTTCCCTTGTATTTTTTTTTCAGCTAGCTAAAGTTTGTTTTCTGTAACCTGCAACCAAAAAGCATAAAAGAACAACAAGTCATTATTAGGCTGTGTTTACATGAAGCAGTTTGGCTGCAGTGCAGAGAACGAATCCAAGGACTATCATATTTGGAGGCAGACCAGTTAGGAGGCCACTGAGGAATCCCATTGACTAATTATTTTATTTATTCATTCAGCAAATATTTATTAAACATCTATTATGTACTGATTGATGGGGAGGATGAATGAATAAGACAAGAAAGTATTAGACTTGGCAGATATTTTGTCTAATGAAGGCAGTGGGACAAGTTGAGAGAAAATTGTAATTGAGTATGACAAGAAATCTGTGCTTTAGAGAAACATTTGAAAGCGTTCAACCTGCACCTGAGTGTTAAGGAAAGATTCCTTGGATAAAGTGTTGTGGAAATGAGGTCCTGAAGGAGGGGAAGAATCATGATGCCCTAGAAAACTGCAATACAGATGAATAAAAGTGAATTCACCTGAAAGATGCTAAACAGGTAGAAGTAACAGGCCATGGTGATGTTTGGATATGACAGATTTTCCACTTGGATAGATGTTGTTGTTCTTAGGTACTGTCAGGTTGGTTCCGACTCATAGTGACCCTACGTACAACAGAACAAAACACTGTCCAGTCCTGCACCATGCTCAAAATCGTTGCTATATTTAAGCTCACTGTTGTAGCCACTGTGTCTATCCATCTCATTAGGATTTCCTCTGTTTCACAGACGCTCTACTTTACCAAGCATGATGTACTTTTCCATGGACTAGTCCCTCCTGATAACACGTCCGAAGTACATGAGACAAAGTCTCTGCGTCCTTTCTTCTAAGAAGTATTCTGGCTGTACTTTTTCCAAGACATATTTGTTTGTTCATCTGGCAGTCCTCAGTATATTCAATATTCTTCGCCAATGCCACAATTCAAATGCATCAATTCTTCGTCAGTCTTCCTTATTCATTGTCCAGCTTTCAAATGTATATGAGGCAATTGAAAATTCCATGGCTTGGGTTAGGTGCACCTTAGTCCTCAAAGGAGCATCTTGGCTTTTCAAAACTTTAAAGATACCTTTTGCAGCAGATTTGCTCAATGCAAAACATCATTTGATTTCTTGACTGCTGTTTCGATGGGTGTTAATTGTGGATACAAGTAAAATGAAATCCTTTGCAACTTCAATCTTTCCTCCGTCTATTATGATGTTGCTTATTTGTCCAGTTGTGAGGATTTTTGTTTTCATTACTTTGAGGTGTAATCCGTAAGGAAGTCTGTAGTCTTTGATCTTCATCGGTAAGTACTTGAAGACCTCTTCACTTTCAGCAAGCAAGGTTGTGTCACGTGCATAATGCAGGTTGTTAATGAGTCTTCCTCCAATCCTGATGCAGCGTTCTTCTTCATATAGTGCAACTTCTTGGATTATTTGCTTAGCATAAGTATAGTGAAAGATTGAATAAGTACAGTGAAAAATACAACCCTTATGCACACCTTTTCTAATTTAAAACCACTCAGTATCCCTTTGCTCTGTTCGAACAGCTGCCTCTTGGCCTATGCACAGGTTCTGCAAGAGCACAATTAAGTTTTCTGGAATACCCATTCTTTGTAATGTTGTAAATAAGTTGTTATGATCCACACAGCAACTGCTTTTTCATAGTCAATAAAACATAGGTAAACATCTTTCTAGTATTTTCTGCTTTCAGTCATGATCCATCTGATATCAACAATGATATCCCTCATTCCACATCCTCTTCTGAATCTAGCTGGAATTTCTGGCAGCTTCCTGTTGATGTAATGCTGCAACCGCTTTTGAATGATCTTCAGCAAAATTTTACTTGTGTGTGATATGTATGATATTGTTTGATAATTTCCACATTCTGTTGGAGAACCTTTCTTTGGAATGGGCACAAATATTGATTTCTTCCAGTCGGTTGGCCAGGTAGCTGTAGTCCAAATTTGTTGGCATAGATGAGTGAGCCCTTTCAGTGTTGTATCCATTTGTTGAAACATCTCAATTGGTATTCCATCAATTCCTGGAGCCTTGTTTTTCACCCATGTCTTCAATGCAGCTTAGACTTCTTCCTTTGATATCACTGGTTCTTGATCATATGCTACCTCCTGAAATGGTTGAATGTTGACCAGTTCGTTTTGGTATAGTGTCTCTGTGTATTCTTTCCATCTTCTTTTGATGTTTCCTGTGTCATTCAATATTTTGCCTACAGAATCCTTCAATACTGCAACTTGAGGCTTGAATTTTTTCTCCAGTTTTTTTAGCTTGATAAACTCTGAGCATGTTCTTCCTTTTTGGTTTTCTAACTCCAGGTCATTGCACATTTCATTATAATACTTTGTTTTCTCAACAAAAAAAATTCCCTTTGAAATTTCTGTTTAGCTCTTTTACTTCATCATTTCTTCTGTTTGCTTTAGCTACTCTACATTCATCAGCAAGTTTAAGAGTCTCTCCTGACCTCCATTTTGATCTTTTTTTCTTTCCTCTCTTTTTAATGACCATTTGCCTTCTTCATGTATGATGTCCTTAATGTCATCCCACTACTCATCTGATCTTCAGTCACTGGTGTTCAATGGGTCAAATCTATTTTTGAGATGGTGTCTAAATTCGGATATACTGTAGCTTGTACTTTGGCTCTCAAGGAGTTGTTTCTATTTTTTCAGCTTCAATTTAGACTTGCCTATTAGCAATTGATGGTCTGTTCCATAGTTGGCCCCTGAACTTCCTCTGATTGATGATATTGAGCTTCTCCATTGCCTCTTTCTGCAGATGCAGTTGATTTGATTCCTGTGTATTTATCTAGTGAGATCCACATGTATATTCACCATTTATGTTGTTGAAAAAGATATTTTCAATGAATAGGTCATTGGTATGAAAAAATTCTATCATGGGATCTCCAGAGTCCTTTCTGTCACCAAGGCCATATTTTCCTACTACTGGTCCTTCTTCTTTGTTTCCAACTTTTGTATTTCAATCACCAGTGATTGTCAATGCATCTTGATTGCATGTTTGACCAATTTCAGACTGTAGAAATTGATAAAAATCTTCAATTTCTTCATTTTTGACATTAGTGTTTGGTGTGCAAATTGAATAATAGTTGTATTAACTTGTAGGTAATTGGATATTATCCTATCACTGACAGTGCTGTACCTTGAAATGTTCTTTTTGACAATGAATGTGACACCATTCATCTTCAGGGTTGTCATTCCTGGCATAGTAGATCATACGATCGTCCAATTCAAAATACCAAATACCAGTCCATTTCAGCTCATTAACTCCAAGGATGTCAATATTTATGCAGTCTGTTTCATTTTTGATGACTTCCAATTTTCCTAGATTCATACTTCATACATTCCATTTGCTGATTATTAATGGATGTTTGCAGCTGTTTCTTCTCATTTTGAGTTGTGCCACATCAGCAAATGAAGGTCCCAAAAGCTTGACTCCATCCATGTCATTAAGGTCGACTCTACTTTGAGAAGGCAGTTCTTCCCCAGGCATATTTTGAGTCCCTTCCAACCTGAAGGGCTCATCTTTTGGCACTACACTAGACAATGTTCCGCTGTTATTCATTAGGTTTTCACTGGCCAGTTTTTTCAGAAGTAGCTCACCAGGTCTTTCTTCCTAGTCTGTCTTCGTCTGGAAGCTCTGCTGAAATCTGTCCACAAGATGGTATTTGAAATACTGGTGGCACAGCTGCCATCATCACAGCAACACTCAAGCCATCACAGTACCACAAACTGAGAGACATGTATAAACCAGCTACATCTACTCAATTCAAATTGAAAATTTTAATGACTAACACAGCTGTCTTGGTTATCCAGTGCTGCAATAGTGAAAATAACACAAGTGGATGGCTTTAACAAACAGAAGTTTATTCTCTCACAGTCTAATAAGCTAGAAGTCCAAATTCAGGGTGCCAGCTCCAAGGAAAGGCTTTCTTTCTCTGTTGGCTCTTGAGGAAGTTCCTTGTCATCAATCTTCCCCTGGTCTAGGATTTACCAGTGCAGGGACCTCGGACCCAAAGGACAAACTCTGCTCCTGGCACTACTTTCTCGGTGGTATGAAGTCCCCTATCTCTCTGCTCGCTTCTCTCTTCTATATCTCAAAAGAGATTGACTCAAGATACAATCTAATCTTGAGTCCTACCTCATTTACATAACTGCCTCTACTCCTGTCTCATTAACATCATAGAGGTAGGATTTACAACACATAAGAAAATCATATCAGATGCCAAACCTTGGACAATCACACAATACTGGGAATCATTGCCTAGCCAAGTTAACACACATTTTGGGGAGACACAATTCAATCCATAACAATGACTGATATGTTACTTTTCCAAATAACAACATTTTAAAAGTAGTGTTTCTAATGTCATAACCCACAGGAACCATTAATGGTGGTTATTTTATTCACTGGAGGAAGCTTCAATGACCAATGTGGCCAAACATGCAGCCAGTTAGACAACATTGGCCTTTTAAAAGTTGCTTTTGCTGCTCTTTGAGTAAAGAAAGTTGATAAGGAAGATATGATCTGTAAGGGATGAGTTGACTTTCCCAACATTTTATGGGGTTGTTTGCTAAGCTTAAAAGGTAAATTTTTGTGTAGAAGTTAATTGTGCACCTATAAATGCTATATAAATTTTTAGATAATTTTTAACTCCATATATAATAAAATCAGGTCATGGAATTAAATACTGAAATTAGAGTTAATGTTTGAAACAGAAAAAGATTAGGGACCCTCCAGCGCAATGGTGGCATTATGTTTTCATTGTCTGTATCTGAATTGACATGTCCTAATGATGTCTTCAAACCCTCCAAGAGGCTTCTGGCCATTGTGCAGGCATGGACATATTCAAAATACTATTCCCAAGTGATGCATTGTTTGGAAATGATAAGTTGTGTTTACTTGTCTTTTTATGCTCCCACCACTCCCAAACATATGGGTGACTTGAAAATCTACTCTTTTCTGTATTAAGAAAACTTTTCTTTTGATGTGTGTGTGGGAGGAACAGCAGCTTTCTTCTTGTGATGAACTGCTCGTCACCTATTTCAATGAGGCAATTCAAGTGTGGGCATCCAGCCTCAGTACTGGTACTGAGTACCCAAGACTCAGCTATAGCTAGTTGGCCCAGGACTAATCTATGCCTATCAAAGTCCTTTACCAAGATTTAAACAACTGGACCTGGGAAAAAGACTCAGCTTCTCTTTAATGATGAAAGGCATGTGAAATGTGGGACATAGTTGATGCCTGTTCACAGACTCATGGAGGAAATCAGTATTGGAGAAAGAAACCAACAAGCAGAGAGCAGCAGAAACAAAATGTGCAAGAGAGCTCACATGATTGAAATTACACAAATCACTTTTTGCCTCAATTAGTTTAAGGAGTTGGTCTTATTTCATTTGCAAAAACAAATACAAGAACAAGCAAACAAAAAAGCAATGCTGTCATCAGGTACTTTTACCTTCTGAAAGTGGGTGGTTGCAACTATGAAGACTAGCTTTATGAAAAGATTGTATAATAATGACCTAAGGAATTGCTCTAGGAAAAATAGACTTCACATGGAGTCACACAAGCTGGTTTTTCTGCATTTATTCCTTATTCACAAGTTTGGAACTCATGAAGCTTGTGTCTTAGTTATCTAGGGCTGCTACAACAGAAACACCACAAGTGGATGGCTTTAACAAACAGAAGTTTATTCTCTCACAGTCTGGCAGGCTAGAAGTCCAGATACGGGCGTCAGCTCCAGAGGAAATGTTTCTTTCTCTGTCAGCTCTGGGGGAAAGTCCTTGTCATCAATCTTTTCTTGGTCTAGGAGGTTCTCCACGCAGGAATCCCAGGTCCAAAGGACGCACTCTGCTCCCAGCGCTGCTTTCTTGGTGGTATTATGTCCTCATGTGTCTCTGCTCACTTTTCTCTTTTATGTCTCAAAAGAGATTGTTTTAAGACACAATCTAAACTTGTAGATTGAGTCCTGCCTCATTAACATAACTGCTGCTAATCCCATCTCACTAACACTATAGAGACAGGATTTATAACACACAGGTAAATTACATCAGATGTCAAAATGGTGGACAAACACACAATACTGGGAATCATGGCTTAGTCAAGTTGACAGATATTTTTGGGGGACACAATTCAATCCATGACATTCCACCCTTTGCCCCCCCCAAATTCATGTCCTTGCCACATATAAAACACATTCACCCCATCAAATCATAGCAAAAGTCTTAATTCAAACTCCATGTCCAAAAATCCAAAAATTCCTCTTGATCTGTGAAATCTAGAATACAAGTTATCTGCTTTCAAAGTGCAATGGTGGAACAGGCACAAGATAGACATTTCAATTACAAATAGGAGAAACTGGAGGAAAAGAAGGGATAACAAGCACCAAGCAAGTCAGCAGAACACATTACATTAGCCCGCAAGACTTGAAAATAATCCTCTGTTCTCTGAAATCATTTACACAATGGACCTGCCCTCCATATTCTAGATACTGGCCACACTCTCCAGATTCTGCGTGGAAGCCCTCAGCCCTGGGCTTCAACTCCACCTTCCAGGCCCACTGGAACAGCAACTCTGCTCCCTAGGCTTTGGGTAGCCCCGTTCTAGTCCATCTGAGTGGTGACTCCACCCTCTGAGACCGAGGCAGCTCTGCATGCTGTGTTCCTTGTCTCTTCAGCTTCTGCTTCATGGTTCCTTGGCCTCTCAGCCCCTCAGGCCTTGTCACCGCATCTGCCCTGCTGGGGCAAGTGTTTCAAAGCTCTGTAGCTCTGTCAATAGGTGCCCGGTTGCGCCCCCCATTCCAGTAAACTTTGGCCGGAAGGCACTCAGCTCTCTTGCTCTGTAGGTTGGCAAGCCAAGCTCCATTGATAAGGGCTCAGGGGCTTCCCACTCTGCCAGGAGGCCTCCTGCACAAAGGTACTCACCTCTCTCACTCTGTGGGTCGTCTCCAGGGCTGTGTCCTGCTGGCCTTCTCGTTCTGCTGCTGCCAGTTCTCTGCTGCTGCGTTGTCTCCAGTGTAATGGCTCTCCTCACTTACTTCTGAGTCCTCACCAGAATCATCTTTGACATCCGTAAAAAGCCTCTTCAAGGCAATCTAGGTTCCCACTATTCAGCACTTTAAAGTTTTTCCAACCTCTGTCCTTTCACAGTTTCAAAACCGATTCCATATTTTAGGTATCTGTTAGAGCAGCACCCCACTCCTGGTACCAAATTCTGTCTTAATTATCTAGTGCTGCTACAACAGAAATACCACAAGTAGATGGCTTCAACAAACAGAAGTTTATTCTCTCACAGTCTAGCAGGCTAGAAGTCCAGATTCAGGGTGTCAGCTACAGGGAAGGCTTTCTTTCTCTGTCATCTCTGGGGGGAGGTCCTTGTTATCAATCTTCCCTTGGTCTACGAGGTTCTCCATGAAGGAACCCCAGGTCCAAAGAATGTGCTCTACTCCCTGCGCTGCTTTCTTGGTGGTATGTGGTCTCCATGTCTCTCTGCTCGCTTCTCTCTTTAATATCTCAAAAGAGATTGGTTTAAGACACAACTTAAGCTTTTAGATTGAGTCCTGCCTCATTAACATAATGCTGCTAATCCCATCTCATTAATATCATAGAGATAGGATTTACAACACATAGGAAAATCATATCCGATGACAAAATGGTGGACAATCACACAATACTGGGAATCATTCCCTAGCCAAGTTGACAGATATTTTTGAGGGGCACAATTCAGTCCATGACAGCTTGTGAGTGCAAAATCAAGGTAATTAATTTTGATTTAGAGACTAGATCACTGCATAAATCGGGTAATTTATTTACTGGTCCTTTGCCTCAGTGTCTATGATGATACAATTAGAGGTAGATAACATTTGTTGAGTATACAGATATAATTCAATTTAAGTATTAAATTAAACATGCTTTTAGGGTTTATACAAATGTCTTTCTACAGCTCTTTTGATATGCATAATTTAAAAATGGTATAGCACTTTATAAAGGAGATGTATCATTTAGATTAATGGTTACATTTTAAAAGAATGCCAATTCTATCATAAGGACTGATGAGAGTTGTTAGAAATAAGAGAGCAGTTTAATAAAGATTTAAAAAATAAACACATTTATTACACAAATCATAAATGTACAGATGAGTAAATTGTCACCAAAGGAGCATATTTGTACTACCCTCACTTAGATTAATAAATAGAATTTTAGTAGTCCCCCAAATTGCCCCTTCACATTTATCATCCCTTCCTTTTCTAATGATAAGCACCATCCTGTCCTCAAACATCATAGATAAGCTTTTTGAACTTTACAGAAATGGAATGATACCGTACATACTCTTTTTTTGTTCGTTTGTTTCCTGGCATCTTTTGCTAAAATTTACATTTGAGTGTTCATTAATATTGTTTCATTTAGTTATAGTTCATTGATTCTCATTTCTGCATAGTATCCCACCTTTTGAGAATACTAGAAGTTGTCCATTATCTTGCTCATGGGCATTTTGCTAGTTTCTAAGTTTTAGTTATTATAAACAGTGTTGCTGTAGGCATTTTTGTATATGCACGTTGGAAAATGCAGGACATTTCTGATGTTATCTGATGTTGTCTTTTTCTATAAAGGATTTATTTTTGTTTTCTGTCAGAGAATTAGAAGTTAGGGTGCATATCCTTAATAGTGATTTGGATTGAG
The DNA here is from genome assembly GCF_000243295.1 of Trichechus manatus latirostris. Taxonomy (NCBI): domain Eukaryota; kingdom Metazoa; phylum Chordata; class Mammalia; order Sirenia; family Trichechidae; genus Trichechus; species Trichechus manatus. The sequence goes on from NW_004444090.1 coordinate 3,554,095, forward strand.
CTGATTTGTATGAAGCTGAGTTCCTATCTTTTGGGAGGCATGGTTTATTTCCTATTTACCCTTAACCCTAGGTTATATCCTTATTTATTTATTTATTTTATTTTTTCTTTTGAATTCCAAGTGGACGCTTTGATTTTGTACCAAGAACTCTTTTCCTTGGGGGGGCCTCTAAGCTTATTTTTTGTCTCCCCTGTCCTGTCAGATTGCCAAATTCCTTGCATTGCTTCCCAAATTTTAGCTGCCACATACTCAGCTTCTACCAGTGTACGACTTACAACAAATGTATGCCTTGAGGGGAAAACAGCACAGGATTTTGGACTTACCTCAGTGTGATTCTCTTCTATCTACAATTATGGCTTCTTAAGTATTAGCTGCCATGATAACTATTTGATGTCTTCAACAGATTTTGTATTTTCCATATTTTGTCCAGCTTTCTACTTGCTCTTTGTGGAGTGATACATCAAGTCTTGATACAACCTACTCTGTCATTACTAGAAGCATAAATATGATAAGATATTGAATTCCAGATTAAAACAAAATTGTTGTTGCTATAATGTTCTGTTATTTTTTCACTTCATGGAGATTATCCATCCCAATGATGGAAATCAAGATGACTTTCATATACCTTGCTATTATTCACAGAGGCTTATTTTAGAAATGTCTTTATATCCTTGTTTAACATTAGAAGTATTATAACATACTCTTTATGATATGATGGGTTTTTTAAATACTCATTTAAAAGTTATCAACAGTCTAACTTAATAAGCATGTATTATCCTTTGAGTCTTTCTTTTTTTTAGGACATTTTTTATTATTAATTCAAAAGAAGCTTGAGCAGAAGCCCCTATTTAACATTTCAAAACTTCCTACTGAAATTATTAAGAAGGCACTAAAAAATTACAATAAAACTGAATGAAAATACTGGAAGCCAAATTAATGCCAGTATCTGCATAGATTCTTCATTAATAATAAGGCAGACAGATTTGGAATTAAAAAAAAAAAATGAAAAGGATATTTGCTTCATGAGAGTGAAAGCACATGGAAAAACACGGGGAGATACTTTGTAGCTCCTCTGCTGTGTTCCCTCAGACTGAGGCCTGGGGTTAAGAACAATCAGAAAATTGGGTAGCTGCTTCTCTACTGGGTTCATTTTGAGAGGTTCCCCAGCTTCATTCTCTTCTCCATCCTCTACAACATCTTTTTCAATTCATTTGAGATAAAACTCCAAGGGAACAACTGAAGAGAATAGGGTGAGAAGAGCTATGGGGTATCATAGTCTGTAAGTTGGTGTTGTTGTGTGCCATCAAGTCAATTCTAACACATAGTGACCCTATATGATAGAGTAAAACTGTCCCATAAGGTCTCCTAGGCTATAATCTTTACAGGAGAAGGTAGCCAGGTCTTTTCTTCTAAGGAGCCACTAGTGGATTTCAATCTCTGACCTTACAGTTAGCAGCTGAATACTTAACCATTGAGCCACCAGTGTTCCTTTCTGTAAGTTGTAGTTTCACAAGTAAAAAACCTGTAAGCCACCAGTTGCTGTCGAGTCAACTCCAATTCATAGTGACTCCATAGGTGTCAGAGTAGAACTGTGTTCCACAGGATTTCCAATGGCTGATTTTTCAGAAGTAGATCACTAGGTCTTTCTTCTGAGGCAACTTTGGGTGGACTCAAACCTCAAAGCTTTCAGTGAGCAGTCAAATGCATTAATTGTTTGTACTACCCAAGGACTCCAAAGCACTTTAGGGTACAGAAAAGGGTATAGAACAGAAGGACTTCAGGAGCAGGATGCATTAGAAATTGGAGATTTGCATAAATTTTGTCAATTTTGACTAGAACAGAACTTCAGTGGGGAGTGTGTGGTATGTAGCAGATATTGCCAGAGCCATAACAAGTGACTGCTCCTTAAACTGCAAACCACTCTGCTGTGATTGTGTCCACATAGTCTATTGAGAAACATTAAGTCTGGATATATCTCATCTCTTCCAAGTGAGAATAAAGAAAACAAAAGACAATACGAGACCTAGCAAAAGACAATGTTCCATAAAGGAAGGAGGCTACCATTCTGAAATTTCAAAGGAAGAGCCTATCACATAGAGCAACTTTGTCATTCATTTAACTGATAGCTATGAAGCACTTACTATGCATCAGGCATTGTTTTATATGAACAAGTCATATTAAATCCTTGTACTTGTAAGACATGTAAGTAAACAAATCTATGATATAATATCACGTAGTAACCAATGTTATACATAAAAATCAAGCAAGGTAAGAATGTTTGGAGGAAGGTGTTACTTTAAATAAAGTGGTCAGGAGGTAACTTTTGAACAGATTTTTCAAATAAGTGAGGGTACATGCTATGAAAATATTTGGGAAGAGCTCCAGTTTGATATAATAGCTAATGCAAAGGACTTGGAGGCAGAATATTTAAGAAAATTAATAAAATCACAGTGCAGGTCCAGAAATCAAGGAAAAGGGGTGGGGCCAAGACAGTGGACTAGTCAGATGCTTCTGGTGGACCCTCTTACAACAAAGACCCCAAAAAACAAGTGACTCAATTATATATGACAATCTAGGAGCCCTAAACATCTAAGACAAAGTTGAGGAACTGGACTGAGTGGCAGGGGGAGGGAGAAATGGTTCAGAAGCAGCAAGGAGTCACCAGACCTGACCCGGTGAGAGCCTGAGCCCTTCAGGCCTGATCAGCTCGGGGGTGAGCAGTGAGGCAGGCAAGCAGCATGCTCAGGAGGCATATTCCACACCGGGAGACACCCAGAGGCAGAGAGTCTACTCGGCCACCCAGAACCAATGAGAAGCAGCCCTAGATTGGTGAAAGATAAGTACTTGCATATGGCCTACCATGCAGATCAAAAACACCCCCCTTAGGGAAAAAATCTATCCCATTTACCTCCCACTCCCTGCTCTGCACTGGGTCTCAGACCAGGTTCAGCAATTGTAGAGTCCCCTGAGCTGGAAGTAGGATCTGTCACACCCCCTGAGCTATTTTCCTGGCCTTGGAGAGTGAACAAATTAACAAACAGGGGAAAAAATAAACTGCCGGCTCCCCTAAGCCAGAAATCCAGGGTAGGCACAGCTCCTTTGCCTGGGCACAGGCATAAGGGATCCACAGACTTTGAGTGTCTTTCCCCCTGCAGAGACTTGTGTGGGCCCGTTTCAACAGTGTAGGCCCTCATTATTGCAGTACAACAGGGTATATACCTGAAGTCTAACTTGAACTGTTTCAGCTGTGAAGCAGTAGGTTCGTGACATTGGACACGGCTCGGCCCATTAAGCAGGGTTTTCACCTACCCACTGGTAGCTCCACCCATGCCACATAGCCACCTGCAATAGGGACCCATGAATAAGAGGTGCTCCCCAGTCCTTACAGCCAACAGCATTGGGTGCTCATAGTCCAGCTGCAAACTCTCCCACCCTCATACTCTAGGGAACAGGGACACATCTTTCTCCTGGACACTCGGGGCTGGCCATCAGCCCACTGCCTTACTCAGAGTGTGTCCCCCTGCTGCAACCACATGCCTGTGCCTACACCAATCACCCATGCCTGTTTAGGACTGTAGGTGAGAGTCTACACCACACACTTGGTGGCTATCTACCTGGGCACCTGAGCTGAATCCATACAGGAGGAGTGGATGGACTCCTGAGCTCACATACCTAGCAACAGATCTAACCACCTGGTGACAGGACAGTAGAGCTTCAAAGGTGCCAATAATCAAACTAGCTCATACGAGCAGCCTATTTGGGCATATCGAAACAAAACAAGAAGCTAGGACACAGTAAGCAAACATAAAATAAATAAATATAGTAACTTATCGATGGCTCGGAGACAACAGTCAATATCAAATCCCATGAAGAGGCAATCCACGATGGCTTCAGAAAGCTCCCAAAATAAAGAATCTAGAAATTTTCCAGAGGAGGAAAATTTTCTGGAATTATCGGAGGCAGAAAACAAGATTAATATACAGAACTCTTCAAGAAATTAGGAAGCAAATTAAGCAAAATGCAGAACACACAATAGAGGAAATTAAAAAGATTAGAGAAGAGCATAATGACAAATTTAACACGCTGCAAGAATGCATAGAGAGACAGCAATCAGAAAACCAGAAGATTAACAATAAAATTTCAGAATTAGAGAACTCGATAGAAAGTCATAGGAGCAGAATTGAGGCAATGGAAGTCAGAATTAGTGAGATTGAAGACAAAGCACTTTACACCAACTTATTTGGGAAAAATCAGATAAAAGGATTTAAAAAAATGAAGAAACCCTAAGAATTATGTGGGACTCTATCAAGAGGAATAACCTACGAGTGATTGGAGTACCAGAACAGGGGGAATAACAGAAAATACAGAGAGAATTGTTGAAGATTTGACAGAAAACTTCCCTGATATTGTGAAAGATGAGAAGATCTATCCAAGATGCTCATCGATCCCCATATAAGGTAGATTCCAAAAAAAAGTCACCAAGACATACTATAATCAAACTTGCCAAAACCAAAGATAAAGAGAGAATTTTAAGAGTGGCTAGGGATAAACAAAAAGTCATCTGCAGAAATCGACGAAAAGATGATGGGCAATGATGTCAGGCAGATAAGTAGGCATCAGATCATAAACGGCTTGTAATTCATGACAACGATGAAATTTATTTGTGCGGTAGCATAACTAAGGTGTCTTGAGCAGGGTAGTAATACGATATAATTTATGTCTGAAAAGGAATAGTCTGGAAGCTGTGTACAGCTGTAATACTATGTGCATAGAAGCTGCAAGACCATATAGAAAGTGAGTTCAGAAGTCCAAATAAGAAATGAAATCAGCTTGGACTAAGGACTACGTAAAGTCGATAGTGAGAAAGTGTTAGATTTTAATTATATTCTGAAAGTAGAACAAAGTACCATGACTGGCCTTGTAAATCTCCTTTAGTATCCAGAAGAACATTCTGAGTAGCATGAGAGAGGTGTTAGTTTCTATAAAGCAAAAGCATAATACTTCAAGAGAAGAAACAACCAACAAACTGAAATGATAACTAGATGAAATGCAAAGTAGATAATTGAGATAATAGGTGCTAGGAAACTAAAATTGTAATGGTAGAATTGCAGTTCACACTGGAGGGAGTAAGAAGAAAACTGTGCAGAAAAAGAAATGACTCATGTGGAAGACTTTAAAAGCTTTCTCAGAAGAAAGAGGAAAGAGAAATGAGATAAAAATAATGGGGGAGGGTAATGGAAATGAAAAACAGATAATACTTGTATAACTTTAAATAACTTTTTTTTCTAAAGTAGAAACTAAAGCAAATATAACAGAAGCAATAACTAGATAATGGGACTTTTTAAAAATACGTGTTCCAAATAAGTTCAATATAAATACACTAGAGCTAGAAATAAACTGACAACTTTAAAAAATAAAATAAAATTGGAACAATCTATTCTAACTGGGCTGAAGCTGAGACTTAAACATTTACCAGTGGGTGGTGATAGACTGGAGCCCTGATAGGGCAGTGATTAAGAGCTCAGCTGTTAACCAAAAAGGTTGGCAGCTCTAATCCACCGGACACTCCTTGGAAACACTCTGGGGAAGTTCTGTTCTGTCTTATAGGGTCTTATGAGTCAGAATCGACTCGAGAGGCCAGAATGCTTTCTGTAAATAGGCTCAGATGTCTGTTAGGTAAAAGCAGGTATGGCAAAAGCCAGTGGAAGTCTAGATGATCAACCCCACTTTACAACATTGGAAGATGTTTCCTAGTCTCCTGTGGAGGCTGCTATTAGAAATCATTCCTACCTAGTCCACCAGGAGTTGTGTGTGTATCCAGAAAGGAGTTGTAAGAGCCATGTCATATAATTTCCTGGCACTTTAACTCATGCACTGCCTTCTCTATTTTAGCATAATCTACTTGGCAAAAATTAGAACATGAATTTCTGGCAGTGAGGCATAGTTGAGTTCCCGCTCCACTCTTATGTTACAGTGAGTTTCCAAATTCATGACAATGAGTTGCGGTGGATTTCCAGCACTTTAAGATGACAGTTTCAGCTCAAAGTCACCAAGATGAAAATGATTTTTAATGTTCACTGGCCACCTAGGCAATGGCAAATGGGATGGCTTTAGCGCTATGAGCATAGTTCCAGCTCAGAGTGACATCTCTGTGGTACGATTAGTCTTAAGGTTGAGAATTTTTGACTCAACAAATGAGGGGCAAACACAACCAGAGATGATTCCTAGATGCACATAAGCACCCTGAAGAATTCTGGAAATACTTGGGGGAGAGGAAATCTGTGAAAGACAGTAACACTTGTGATCAAGCATGTGGATATTGGTGCTGTTGAGATATTAGTGTTAATGTTAATGGGATTATATCTACAACCACAAGCTAATAAAGTCTACTATTCAGGTTACACATAGTTTAAGTGGGGATAACAACAACAACATATTTTTAAAAGCATCTAAGAAGGTAGGTAAGTCAGGATCTACTTGGAAGAAACAGAAAACATTTCAGCTATATTGAGCAGAAAAAGAGTTATTGCTGAAATGTGCAGTAAAGAATTTAACCTTGCCCCAAAAAAATCTGGCCTTTGCCCTCAGCTTCTGGGAGGTAACTCCTAAGCCCTTGGAACGTCATTCCAGATAGGGGTGTTTTTGTTTGCTTGGGTTCTTGGGTCGTGCTGGATAGTCTCACAATGTGATTTAGGGTGGGGACTTTGGGTCACATTGTATCGTCTCAGCTTTTGAAAGAGCTAGAGACTGAGGTGAGCCACAAGAATGGCCAACCACATTTATGTGATTAAGCCCAAATAGACTCTGCACACCAAGGCTTGGGTGAGTGTCATGGACTGAATTGTGTCCCCCAAAAAATGTGTGTAGCAACTTGGCTAGGTCATGATTCCCAGTATTGTATGATTGTGTTATCTGATGTGATTTCCTTATGTGTTGTAAACTCTATCACTATGATGAGATTATATGTGATCTCCTTATGTGTTGTAAATTCTATCACTGTGATGAGTTTATACTGTTGAGGTTGACAAGATTAGATAGTGTCTTAATGCAATCTCTTTTGAGATATAAAAGAGAGAAACAAGCAGAGACACATGGAACCTGACACCACCAAGAAAGCAGTGCTGGGAGCAGAGCGTGTCCTTTGGACCTGCGGTTCCTGCACTGAGATGCTCCCAGACCAAGGGAAGATTGATGACATGGACCTTCCTCCAGAGTTGAAAGAGAAAGTGTCCCCTTGGAACTGCCACCCTGCATTTGGACTTGTAGCCTACTGGACTGTGAGAGAATAAACTTCTCCTTGTTAAAGCCATCCACTTGTGGTGTTTCTGTTACAGCAGCACTAGATGAGTAAGACAGAATTTGGTACTGGGAGTGGGGTGCTGCTCTGATAGATACCTAAAATGTGAAAGCAGTTTTGAAACTGTGAATAGATAGAGAAGCGGCAGTGGCAGAGGACCAGCAGCAGCAGAGAACCCGCAGCAGCAGAGGAGCGGCAGCAGAGAAGCAGACGTGACAGAGAACCAGCAGCAGCAGAACCAGGAGACCAGCACCAGACAGTGCTGGAGCCAACCCATGGAGCAAGAGAGCTGACTGCCTGTGCGCCTGAGGCTTCCTGGCGGAGTAGGGTGCCTCTGGGCACTTATCGGTGGAGCTAGGCTTACTGACCCACAGAGTGAGGGAGCTGAGTGCCTGTGTGCAGGAGGCTTTCTGGTGGAGTGGGGTGCCTCTGGGCACTTATCGGTGGAGGTACTGAGTTTTGGAACACTTGCCCCAGCAGGGCAGATGCAGGGCCACGAGGCCGCAGGAAACAGAAGCTGAAGAGACAAGGAACACAAGAAGCCGAGCTGCCTCAGTCTCAAAAAGTATGGCCAGGACCTCAGGGGTTTCAAAGGGTGGAGCCATGGCCCCTGGTGTTTCTAAGGGTGGAGTTGTCACTCCGATGGACTAGGAGAAAGGTGTGCCTAAAGCTGAGGGAGCAGAGTTGCTGTCCCAGTGGGCCTGGAAGGTGGAGCTGAAGCCCAGGGCCCAGGGGCCTCCACTCAGAATCCGGAGACTGGGGCCAATACCTAGAGTCTGGAGGGCAGGGCTATTGTGTAACTTGTCTTAGAGAACAGAGGATTATTTTCAAGCCTTGAGGGCTAATGTAATGTGTTCTGCTAACTTGCTTGGTGCCTGTTATTCCTTGTTTCCCTGCAATTTCTCCCATTTGTAATGGAAATGTCTAGCTTGTGCCTGTTCTGCCATTGCACCTTTGGAAGCAGATAACTTGTATTCTAGATTTCACAGATGAAGAGGAATTTTTGGATTTTGGACTTGGAGATAAGACTTTTGCTGTGATATGATGAGATGAATGTGTTTTGCATGTTGCGAGGGTGTGATTTTCTGGGGGCCAAAGGGTGGAATATCATGGACTGAATTGTGTCCCCCCAAAAATGTGTGTAGCAACTTGG
>NW_004444090.1:3562678-3588259 GCF_000243295.1 Trichechus manatus latirostris
ACACCACCAAGAAAGCAGTGCTAGGAGCAGAGCTTGTCCTTTGGACCTGAGGTTCCTGCACTGAGATGCTCCCAGACCAAGGGAACATTGATGACACAGACCTTCCTCCAGAGCTGACACCCTGAATTTGGACTTGTAGCCTACTGGACTGTGAGAGAATAAACTTCTCCTTGTTAAAGCCATCCACTTGTAGTGTTTCTGTTAGAGCAGCACTAGATGACTAAGACAGTGAGCTTCCCTGGTTGGCAATACTCTATGCTTATTGTCACATATTAATAACAAAAGTAACAGTATCCACAATTCCACAGGGAGGGGACAATGGAATCTCCATGCTTGGTACTTTTCTGGACTCTAGCCTATGTGCTTCTTTCCTTGACTGCTTTTAATACTTATATTTTCCCTGTAATAAACCATATCCATGAGTATAGCAGCTTTCAGTGAGTTCTGTAAGTCCTTCTACTGAATTATCAAAGCTAAAGATGGTTTTAGAAACCTGATGTCAGAAGTGAGGACAATTTTGTGAACCATGTTTCCTCAAGTCTTGCAGAAGTTCTGGAAGAGTGGGCTCTAGGCTGATGTTAAAGGCTAAAACTCCCCAAACAACACCACTGAGCTGGCCTACATAAGGAGGTAGTACCAGTGCCACAATCAGGGAGGAGAGAAATCAGTGGGTCATCTGCTGATAAACACTTGTACAGCTGATGACTGGATTTTGGAATGCTGGTCCAAGAAAACCAAGTGTATCTATCTATAAACATGCTTGCCAATAGCAATGGCCAAAACAAAAGAAAGATGGACTACTCCTTACTTCCACCATCTAAATATCATGCAAGTGCATCTAAATGGTGAAGAGTAACTAAGAGCCAGATCCCTAGCTCCAAAGAAGTCGAGCAAATATAGTTTGTAGATATCCAGCTAGTAGGTACTGAGTGTCAGTTTACCATATCTGACACAGCAAGTAAAGTAGCTGTCAAGAAAACAATAAAAATCAGGTTGACTTTTGCAAAAAGATGCTAGTAAATGATGGAGATTTCCTGACAAAATTTTGAAAGAAAGTAGTGACCCAAGAATTATACTGAGTCAATTTTGTGTTCCTTTATTAAAGACATTCTTGAAAATGTAAGGATTCAGAAACCATCACACTAATATTCCTGTCATTAAAAAAATTTCTTAAAGATTAAATTTGGTCAAATGAAAGACAAATTGAAATGAAAATCTCAAGAAAGGGAAAGTTTAAGTATAAAAGACTTTATGGATTATCTGTTAATTAATTGAAATCCTAATCTCAGGGATCTGGTTGGATTATGTGTTGTCAGGTAGATTATGTAGCCCAGTGTGGAACTTGGCCCTACATATTTTCTTCAACTCTTTTGCTTCAGCTTCTGCCTCCTTGCTAATAGTAAGAAAGGTGTTTCTTGCAGTTTATCCTAAAGTATAGATGAGGACCACTTGAAGCCACAATGGCTGTTATCTGTTTGCTCTTGATAACAATGTCTAAATTATTTACAAAGGTGGCAGTTGGTATATTTTGCTTTTGTTTCTAACCAAAAAAAGCAAAACTGCACCGAGTGCAATGATAGTCATTTTTCTTGCCAAGGAAGTTCAGTTATGTTTTCTGGATCTTTAAAACTCTCATTGAAAGACCAGAGTCTTTGTGGGCTGTGTTTTAAACTGGAAAAGATTCATAAACCAGTCATGGCACATATCTGTCAAGTCTGTCTTTATATTGCCCTCTCTTGTATCTGTGAATATTCTTGTGTTAGTTTTGCCTAAAAATTTGTGCCTGCAATATCGTTAGCAATATGTACAGCAAAACTACACAAAAATGCACTAATGTAAAATAGTACCTTTAAAAAGGTAGTAGGAATGGGTTATTTCTTCTATTTTTCTGCATTCACCAAAGTTTTCTATGATGAGATTATTTTTATAAATATTAAAAACCAAAAAACCCATTGCCATCGAGTCGATTCCAACTCATAGTGACCCTGTAGGACAGAGTAGGACTGCCCCATAGAGCTTCCAACGCTGTAAATCTGTATGGAAACAGACTTCCACATCTTTTTCCCATGGAGCTTTCAGTTAGCTGCCAAGTACTTAACCACTACACCATCATGGCTCCTTTTATAATTATTACACTAAATATTTTTTAAAAGATACCATACGATTGTACTATGATGTCAATTTTGGTCCCTCTATCACTCTATCTAAAAGACCAGATTATTATTCACACATATTAAGAATGGGTATGGATATTGGGATTATGGGCTATCAGTGCTTTCCTGTATTTTTAAATGTTCTTAATAAACATGCATTGACTTTGCAATCTTAACAATATCTTTAAATCTAATTGTGCTGTTGTATAAAATGATCATTAATTAAAGTCATGGCTCAAAGTAAAGACAGCAGAACCCACTCCTAATTTCAGAACTGCATTTTTTTCTGCTGAATTAGGAAGTAGACCTCTACTACTAAGATTCCCAGGACTTAAAACCTTTTCTCATTCAGTATAAGAGCAACATTTCTGGAAAATAAAGTATAAAAACTGTTTAAACAGTCTGAATTTTCTTTTATTTTTTGCTTGAGGTCAAATGACCTAGTGACTCAGTTTCAACATTTATATTCACTTAGCTGTCAACTAGCAGAAAAATTTGCATTTTGAAATTAAAGTAAAGAGGTTTATTACTGGAGAAAATAATTCACGAATTGGGAAACACAAGGTTGAGAGGCTCTCAACACAGTGCTCCAGTTTGCTGGAGCTGAGAAGAAATATTTATAGTAACTTCTCAACAAGATTAACCCTTCCTGGACTTGCCCAGACATGTCATAGTGACATTTCCCGGTCAGCAAACTGTTGAAATTAGTACAAAGGTTATAGCTTTAAAGCAGAAGCAGGAGTGCAAAACAGAATGGAGTTAGGCCTATTCCTAGTCCAGTAACCTCAGATATGCCAGGCACGTCTTTATCTGAAGCTCTTATTCATTTCCTCTTTTTGATCAAGAATTTCTGAGAAATTCTTTAATCACATTATCAACTGCAATTTTGGAGAGAGTGCTTATATTTATATTTCCCAGTAGGACAGAGTTATCCAAACATGTTGGAAGAAAGAGAACTTTATTTTGTTGCTGTCTTTCAGAGGTTCATATAGATGGCTGCTTACTATAGTAAGCCTTTAACACCCAGACACTATTTACAAATAGCTAGACACCATCTAAAATCTTCACCATGCTGTAGATAGAGCCTCTACTTCTGTGGTGTTAACCTTGTAATGACATATAGAGTGGACCACATTAAGGAATAACCTGGCTTTAAAGGAGGTGGTTTAACAAGTGAGCTCCAATCTGTCTGAAATATAAGTACTCTTGGTATACATAATTCTTTTCATAGGCATTAACTAGCATTGGAAGTAATTATAGATAGCATTTGATAGTTCCAATAATAATAACAATATCAATTAGTATAATTATTCCTGTAAGTAGAACAGATCAGATGCATAAACCAATATTTATGGGTAACCAGCTTAATATAGCCAACCAGGAGCCAGAAGTAGAGTCAGCTATTTGAAGCAAGGAGGCCCTTTGGAGAATCTTTTCAATGTCTTGTAATAGATCTTTCAAGCTGGGAAATGCCATAGTTGGGTAAGAGTGGTCAGAAGAATACCCCTCCCATCCCAAGTTTATCAACTATTGGATTATCTTGTGACATAGAGTCTAACAGAACTGATAAACAAGTTTGTGGTCAGGAAGGATTTTCATAGCACTGTCTTAAAGAACAATTAAAATAATTACTTATTTACCCCAAACACAGTTCCCAGTCAGATCTACTCTAAACATAGCTCCTAGTCTGATCTTTGGGGTCTTTTTCCGAAAATAGATTGAACTCTTCCAAAGGGCACAGTGCCCAAAACAGAACGGTCTTACTAGCTTATCCCAACCATTGACTCAAAGGTGGCTGCAGGAACCAGTTTTTTCTAGAGGTTCAAGTTTCAAAAGTACAACTAAGGACAATGGTCTATGTGAGTTACCCCATGAAAGCTATAAATGTGGATTCCAGGAGAATTAAAACTCTTTCATCATTCCCTCATTTTGATCATGATCCTGCCATAGAATCTTTGATCAAAAACATCCAATAATGGTAGCCAGGCACCATGCTATTTTTAAGACTCCAGGCACCACACAGTGAACCTGGAGGTAGAACAGAAACACTAACAATAATATTAGGCCAATTGTCTGAAATAACCAATGAAACCATGACCCTAAGGTCTTTGAAACAAGGAAACAAATCTCATGAGATGTTTGTTTATATATAAGCAGCATTAGTAATTGCTTTTCATTTGCCTCAGCAGCAAGTGCATTCTGCAAAACCTCCAATTGCATATTAATATACATAGCACAGTTCATCCATTAGAAAACAAACTTTTCCTTGCGGAACTAACAGAAAATCTAATGCTATTCTATTTTGTAAAATCACAGCCAAAACTTCAGATACTTCTCTAGTCATGGTCTCTAACTTTGCCAAGTTTATCAACAGAAATTTCTAATTGGAATATTACATTATCTAAATCCATTTAAAGTCTGATTATTTTCTTTAATGCAAGAACCAGCTATTCCATTAACTAATGGAACTGTGCTGACTATATTCTGTGGTAAGGATTTTCTCATCTTCTAATTCTTCCTTTTAATGCTTTTAAGGTTTCCTTTATGGTCTCAATTTTATGTTCCTCTCATATTTCAGGTCAAAACAAAATTCATTGTTTAGATAATTTAGGAGAAAGGAGGAAAATGGAGACAATAAAATCTTAAAATATCAGCAATATTCTCACATAAAACTCATAGTAAACCTTTAGACCACTCAGTCCTATGTAGTTAATTTCAGCTCCATGCATTTCTGTACCAGTAGCAGTCAGTAAACCCGTCAGCTTCTACACAAGAGTTCTGGAAATCTTAATTTAGTTCAACAGTATCCACGTTCAAAATATCACAGTCCTTTCTATTAGTCCAAAATAGTTCATCTTTTGTTGAAATATTTTGGTCAACCATATTCAGTAAGTCAGCAAAGCAAAAAATTATCTGCAGATGACAAAACAATATGGCCATGGTTAACTTGTAACAATAATACTTCTTAGAAGTAAAAGACTTGATGGAAATTAAAAAATTAATGCAGAACAAAAAGTCAATTTAAAAATTATCTCTAAACATAATGATTAGCCTTATTTTCAAAAGAGCTTCAGACATAACACATAATATTGAAACATAATACCATATAGTCAGGATATAATAAGACTATACCAAGATTATCAAGTCTTTAAAAATCTGAATAGTAATTAAAAAAAAAAAAAAACTCTATGGGAAACAACGTAAATTCCTCAGTTAAACCATTGGCTTTGATGATGCTAGAGTCAAAAGAAATAAGGTTGCAACCAAGTTAGCAATTAAAATAATAAAATTATGATATATGCTTATTGTCCAACATCGGGCAACATTACTGACACATGAATTTTAACCCAAAGAAAATTTATCACTTCTCCTGATTTGACAACATGTCATGTAACTCATAACACACTAAATAAATCTTTTTCTTTGAATACCTTTTCCTTCGTAAAGCAGGAAAAGTCTTTTGTGACTTTCCACGAAGTTTCAAAATAGTCCAGAGTTTATCACAGGTCACCGAGAAACAATACTTAAGTTATTTAACCAGAAATTATAAAGGTAAAATTCTTAGTTTTATTCAAAGTCATGCGACTTGGTGTTCGACTCAAGACTTTTATTCTAATGACAGGCCAAACCCTTGCCTTCCAGGCAGCTTACACAATGAACAAATTAACTCTTCAACCCAGTAATTTAAAGAAAAATTTGTTATTTTAACAAGAAACCCAAGTCTTTGCCTTATATACTATTTGACATTCAAGCTCTTAAAATCTCATAAATTAACCCATCAAACTTTAGCCAGACAGATAAAACTTTTGACCATATCAAACAAATTTCCTTTTTAACAAACCTTAAAACTTCGACTTTGTTGTGTATCTCTTATAGTATAAATCTTTAAGTGGCACAAAAAAAAAAATTTAAAAAAAGAACATGCTCATTAGCAGACCCAAATAATATGTGTGTATGTATATCCCTTCTCTGTGGCATAAAAAGCAAAACGTATAGACACTCAAATTATAATGGATATCTGTTAATTTAATATTAGTGAGTTACTTCAAGGTCTTGGAAATTATTTTAAGCCTGTATACTACAAATCATAATTACTGTTGAAACAAAGTTTGTTTAAATATTCTACATTTTCATTCAAACTTTTACCATTTCCCATATTTTCCCTTATCTGACTTTAGTTTTTTAAGGTTCTATCAACTGGTTTTGGAAATCACAAGTTTCCGCTTAACCAACCAATTTATTGATATGGATATAACCTTAAGTCTCTAGCTAGGAGTGGAAACATTTCTCCAGATCTTTTCAGGTGTGTCTCATTGTGATTTCTATCTTATGGAGCCTTAGAATTCCTCTAAAATAGAGAGAACTTGTTTATAGTTCTCTTATGATGGGGATCCACCTAATTTCTTATAACTATAGTAAAACAGTATTTTTCTTATTTTCTTTTGTCTTAAAAGTTCTTCACTTAGTTAGGAGGGGTCCTTCAAAAGATTCCCTGGAACTTCATGGCCTCAGAGGCTATGGGCCAAGGAAGCCTGACCCTGTCCAGCCCTCCCTGTCTTCTGGCTTATGATCAAAGACAAGAATTAGTCATTTCAATTCATTTACATATATCTAAGTTGGCCCAGGTATTTTGAAAGTCAAAAGATTACTAAATACTTTCCCTTTTTGCTATTCTTCTGGTAAGCAGTTTTGCCTTTTCTTTATCATAAGCTTTTATTTACCTAATAAATACTAAAGCTGTTTAGCAATTTTGTAAATGAACATGTCAATTCTTGGCTAGCTTTTTTTTTTCTTGGCTTGTCCCATGCCTCCCTTTTCCCATTTTACTTCAAGAGAAATTACCTCTTTTCCTTAAAATAAAACACCTTTCATATAATATCTAGCTTAAGTTACTTAGGAAAGTTTTTCTTTTTAAGATTTTGCCTTTAAGGTTGACATAGTACAAAACAAAAACCTTTGTCAGAACAAATTCATTTCTATTAATTTGGGGGAATATTAGGACAATTTTATTTATATCAGTGCTTATTTATCATTAAACAAATGACAGTAAGTTCTTTGAAGAAATATTATAATCTAATTTTAATAATACCCTCTGGAGGTATTAATTATCACCTTCTCATAATTTTGGGCTTCAGGGGTAAGTAAAAAGATGCAGGTCCTCAATGGAACTGGAGGATATAGAAACAGGCTGGGAACTTATTAAAAGTTTATTCTTGATTAGCAACCCCTACAATTTTGTACTCTTAGCATTCTGGGGAAGGGGAGTTTGTAAATAAGTGAAGTTGACAGAAAATTTTGTAAGGTTCTCTGTTAGTATTTATGATAGTATCTCTCTCTAAATTTAGTGCCATTGAGGGAGAGAGAAGGATTCTTGTTAGATCCCCTTTTAGTCACTGGTGTGGTGTGGTTGTGAGAACTTTTTTAATTCCTTCCTTTTCTTGGTTGGGCAAAGAATTTGGACCACCCATGAAATCATTCTGGGGGCTTGAAGAGTAGTAGAAGCTGCTCATTAAATGACTGAGAGAGCTATTATTGCCTTTGATTTCCTCTGTTTGAGAGGTCTCTTTAGGTTGATGGGCCTGGATTTTACTAACAGCAATAAAGCCTTGAGGAGGTTGGTATTAGAGGACCATTTTTACTACAGGTCCCAGATGAGGTAAGTAACCTTTGATGTCTTTTTAGTATACCAAAAGCATGCCAGGAGTCCGTAAAATACTTATTGACTGTCCTGAAGCTAGTATGCAGGCCCCAACAAGTGCAACCAATTTATCTTGTTAGGCTGAAGTAACTTCAGGGAGAGTGCCACTCTCAAAAACAGTGGTGGAAGTAGTCACAACACATCTTCCCTGGCAGTGAGAACTGTTGTTGTTATGTTGTTAGGTGCTGTTGAGTCGGTTCCAACTCATAGCGACCATATATACAACAGAACAAAACATAGCCTGATCCTGCACCATCCTCATGATCATTGTTATGCTTGAATTCATTGCTGCAGCCACTGTGTCAATCCATCTCATTGAGGGTCTTCCTCTTTTTCGCTGATCCTCTACTTTACCAAGCATGATGTCCTTCTGCAGGGACTGGTCCTCCAGATAACATGTCTAAAGTACATGAGACAAAGTCTCACCATCCTCACTTCTAAGGAGCATTCTGGCTGTACTTCCAAGACAGATTTATTCATTCTTTTGGCAGTCCATGGTATATTCAATATTCTTCATCAACACCATAATTCAAAGGTGTCAATTCATCTCCAGTCTTCCCTATTCATTGTCCAAATTTCACATGCATATGAGAGGACTGAAAAAACTCAGGCTTGGGTTAGCCACACCTTAGTCCTTAAAGTGAAGTCTGTAAAAGTGATTTTAAAGTAACTTTAAAGAGGTCTTTTGCAGCAAATTAGTCCAATGCAATGCATCCTTTGATTTCTTGACTGCTGCTTCCATGGACATCGATTGTGGATCCAAGTAAAATGAAATCCTTGATGACTTCAATCTTTTTTCCGTTTATCATGATGTTGCTTATTGGTCCAGTTGTCAGGATTTTTGTTTTCTATATGTTGAGATGTAATCCATACTGAAGGATGTAGTCTTTGATCTTCATCAGTAAGTGCTTCAAATTGTCTTCACTTTCAGTAAGCAAGGTTGTATCATCTGCATATCATAGGTTGTTAATGAGTCTTTCTCCAATCTTCATACCCCTTTCTTCCTCATATAGTTCAGCCTTTAAGATTATTTGCTTAACATACACATTGAATAGGTATGGTGAAAGGATACAACCCTGACACACACGTTTCCTGACTTTAAACCACACAGTATTCCATGTTTCTGTTCAAACTACTGCGTCTTTATCTATGTACAGATTCCTTATGGGCACAATTAAATGTTCTGGAATTCCTATTCTTCACAATATTATCCATAATTTGTTATGATCCACACAGTCAAATGCCTTTGCATAGTCAGTAAAACACAGGTAAACACCTCTCTGGTATTCTCTGCTTTCAGCCAGGATCCATCTGACATCAGCAGTGATATCCCTGGTTCTATGTCCTCTCTGAATCCGGCTTGAATTTCTGGCAGTTCCTTGTTGATGTACTGCTGCAACTGCTTTTGAACGATCTTCAGCAAAATTTTACTTGCATGTGATGTTAATGATATTGTTCGATAATTTCCCCATTCGGTTGGATCACCTTTCTTGGGAATAGGCATAAATATGGATCTCTTCCAGTCAGTTGGACAGGTAGTTGTCACAAATTTCTTGGCATCAGTGAGTGAACACTTACAGCACTACATCTGTTTGTTGAAACATCTCAATTAGTATTTCATCAATTTCTGGAGCCTTGTTTTTTGCCAATGTCTTCAGTGCAGCTTGGACTTCTTTCTTCAGTACCATTGGTTCATGATCATATGCTACCTCCTGAAATGATTGAATGTTGACCAGTTCTTTTTGTTATGGTGACTCTGTGTATTCCTTCCATCTTCTTTTGATGCTTGCTGCATCGTTCAGTATTTTGCCCATAGAATCCTTCATTATTGCACCTAGAGGCTTGAATTTTTTCTTCATTTCTTTCAGCTTGAGAAATGCTGAGTGTGTTCTTCCCTTTTGGTTTTCTAACTCCAGGTCTTTGCACATTTAATTATAGTACTTTACATTGTCTTCTTGAGCAGCCATTTGAAATTTTCTGTTCAGCTCTTTTACTTCATCATTTCTTCTGTTTACTTTAGCTATTCGACATTCAAGAGCAAGTTTCAGAATCTCTTCTGACATTCATTTTGGTCTTTTCTTTCTTTCCTGTCTCTTTAATGATCTCTTACTTTCTTCACGTTTGATATCCTTGGTGTCATTCCACAACTCGTCGGGTCATTAGTGTTCAGTGCGTCAAATCTATTCTGCAGATGGTCTATAAATTCAGGTGGGATATACGCAAGGTCATATTTTGGCTCTGGTGGACTTGTTATAATTTTCTTCAACTTTAACTTGAACTTGCATAGAACAATTGACAGTCTGTTCCGCGGTTGGCCCTTGGCTTCTGACTGATGATATTGAGCTTTTCCATGGTCTCTTTCCCCACATGTAGTCTATTTGATTCTTGTGTATTCCATCTGGTAAGGGCTATGCGTATAGTCACTGTTTATGTTGTTGAAAAAAGGTATTTTCAAAGAAGAAGTCATTGGTCTTGCAAAATTATATCATGCAATCTCCCACATCATTTCTATCACCAGGGCCATATTTTCCAACTACCAATCCCTCTTCTTTGTTTCCAAGTTTCACATTCAAATCACCAGTAATTATCAATGCATCCTACTTGTACGCTGATCAGTTTCAGACTGCAGAAGTTGGCAAAATTCTTCAATTTCCTAATTTTTGCCTCAGTGATTGGTGTGTAAATTTGAATAATATTTGTGTTAACTGGTATTCCTTGTATGTATATGGATATTATCCTATCACTGACAGCACTGTACTTAAGGATAGATCTTGAAAATTTTTTTTTTTTTTTTATGATGAATGCAATGCCATTCCTCTTCAAGTTGTCATTCCCGGCACAGTAGACCATATGATTGTCTGATTCAAAATGGCTGATACCAGTCCATTTCAGTTCACTAATGCCTAGGTTATTGATGTTTATGCATTTCATTTTTGATGTTCTGATTATTAATGGATGTTTGCAGCTATGTCTTCTCATTTTGAGTCATGCTATATGAGCAAATGTAGGTCCCAAAAGCTTGACTCCATCCATGTGATTGAGGTCAACTCTACTTTGAGGAGGCATCATTTCCACAATAGTCTTTTCAATGCATTTCAACCTGAGGTGCTCATCTTCTTGGACTATATTAGAGAATGCTCTGCTGCTATTCATAAGGTTTTCACTGGCTAATTTTTTGAGAAGTAGACCACCAGGTCCTTCTTCCTAGTCTGTCTTAGTCTGGAAGCTCAGCTGAAACCTGTGCACCATGAGTGACCCTCCTTGTATTTGAATACTGGTGGCATAACTTCCAGTATCACAGCAACACTCAAGCCCCCACAGCATGACAAACTGATAGAACTGGTAAGCAACAAAAGGGTTAAATCTGGATTAGCAAAGGAAGTTTCTTGTAGGTCAGATCTTTGTGACAAAAGTTGATCAGTCAAATATAAGCAATCATGTGGGAGATCATCCCTATCTGGTGAAGACAGTAAGTTGGCAGTGTTCAAGTTGGAAACCCTAAAGTTAGTAGCTTTTTTTTTAATGTAAAGTCTAAACCAGGGTTCTGGTAGGGGTAAATTCAGGCTCATTTATCAAGGATGTTTTAAAAGCCTTTTAAAGTTAAATTTATGTATATCTTAGAGGGATTATCTCAGGTCACTTCAAGGTCACTCTGTATAAGCTTGTCTAGAAGGCCTTTTCATTTTGTTTCTCTTTGTATTGAGTGTTCTTATTTCTGGGAACTCAGAAAGCTGTTGTGTGAGAGTATATTTTTTTCTAGTCTTGCAAGCCTCCTAGTTCTTGTTTCTTTACGGTTCAAATCAGTTCTTTTACTTTCAGATTAGAGAGACCTCTGTTTGCCTGATCATAGTATGGACTAGTTGGTATAAATTAGGGAGTCCAGGTTGATAAGTTTTAGTAAGAATTCTAAGTTCTTCCTCAGTAAATTCTTTAGAGAGAAAAAAGAAAGTTCAGACAGAGTACGCTGCCCCTGAATGGGCAGAAAAAGAGATGTCAGGAGCCTAAGATTGTAATTTTTTATGCAGTTTAATAAATCTCAAGATTGTATCTTACAGGAAGGCGATTTTACTATCCTACTGTCTTTTGGATGCCTCTTCATACCAATAAAAAATTACAAAGGTGATCCCATTTTTTTTTTTTATAGTTGGTGTGTCTGCTGCCACCAGCTACTTTCCATTTTCATTAGGATAGCAAACACTGTCTTTCTCTCACCAAGACAGTAAACACATACACACATGATTTACTGTGGTTTACTTCGAAACCTGCTCCAGAGGCTTTTACTTTAAAACCTGAAACCTGCTCCAGAGGCTTGAGGTGCATGAAAAGACCTTAATGTGCTACCTAAGGAAATGAAAGTAACCTGAAGCTGTACCGAAAAGCCGCAGTGACTGGAACAGACAACTGCACTGCAAGACATTCAGAGAGCAAACTGAAAGTAAAAGGAGATAGACAGAAGCCAATAATAAACCTCAAAGGACCTTGATGCAAAGAAAGTGGAGGTTCAATTTGAGAGGGATTACTTAGAGACAACACCCAAGCGTTGTGGAGATGGATTTAGCTCAAAGAATTCAAGCAGACCAGGTGATGCTCCATGTCCATGACTCCCCAGGGTTGCTGAAGGCAAGATGTCTTCCAATTCCACCACTGACACCAAAATGTCAACAAGCAGAAAAACTCAGAATCTAATTGAAATTAAAGCAAAGAGGCTTATTATGGGAGAAAACAATTCACAAATTGGGAAACACAGGGTTGAGAGACTTTCGACACAGTGCTCCTGTTTGCTGGACTTGAGTAGAAATATTTATAGTAACTTCTCAGCAAGATTCTGATTGGTTGATCCTCCCTGGACTTCCCTAGGCATAGCCACATTCTGGTAGATATTTTTTTCTTGGACCCTCCCTGGGCTTCCCAGACTTGTCTAAGCATAGCCTGAACTTGCCCAGAATTATCATAGTCACAATGCCTGTTCAGCAAACTATTGAAATTAATACAAGGGTTAAAACTTTTAAGCAGAAACAGGAGTGCAAGACAAAATGGAGTCAGACCTATTCCTAGGTCAGCCTCCCTAGATATGCCAGGCACCTCTGTATCTGAACCTCTTATTCACAGCTGTAGTTTAATTTGATCTGAATGGAACAACCATGATTCATGTAGAAAAGTAGTGAATTCATGTCTTTGAATGCTTGCTATTGTAGCTCATTTTTGTGTGAAATAAAAACCAAACAGATTCTCTGTGGATTTATGAAACTTAATGGCCTCTCATGCATGCACACACACACATACATTTAATATTATATAAAAATATATAATATTATTAAAAGGATTACTAACAGGAGCAACAGAGCTCTTAAACTTTAGTTCCTTCTTCCATCAAATATAGATAATGAAATCTGCCTGTAGGGCTATTATGAACAATAATAAATGACCTGTCATATAGTAGATACTTGATACATTTTTGCACTCACTATTGATCGACTGAAGTCAGAGTTCTAAGGATAACATTTCAGATGTATTTGTAACCAACAGAGAAGAATATTTTGTATTTTTAATCTGGTGAGAAGGATTGACTATAGGCATTGGTGGGTAGAGAAAATAACCTTTGAGAGGCTCTTCTATGCTTTGTTCTATAGTTCAGTGCTTGTGTCCATTTAAATAATCTAACTAAGGACCCTGTCTAGTTGAGCAATCTTTTACATCTCATGCTTATTTATGTCCTAAAATTATTTCTCATGGAAGACAAAACCGTGGGATGTGAGGACAGTGTAATAACATTACCAAGGATTGTTTATGGATAGCTATCCAATTTAGTTATTCCCATGCTTGGTAATCTCTACAGTGCATCATTCTGACCAGCAGTGATGTTTGGGTGTTGCAGAGCACAGCAGATGAGCACACTTCCTAAGCCTCCCTGTTGCTGAGATCAGCCAAAAAGCTGCACATGAGTCTAAACAGATGTTTCTGTTGTTTAGGCCGATGAAGTTTATAGAGTGCATGTTTATCTTTCAAAAGAGAATGTGAAGAATCCATTCAATCGTGAGATTCAATCTTTCCGGAGGTTGTACTGTTAGTAAAGTTGGAACAGAAACTGAATGAGCACATGAAGTCATTTGGGGATGTCAGAAAAGATATTCCTTTACTATTTGGTGGAAAGAAATTGGACACATGGAAATTGATTTGTGAAAAAAAAGAGGTTGATATTTTAAAAGATAGGGCTTGGACAACAGTTTGCATTTGAATATACTTAATGTATCTTCAGTATGACTGATACTTGGAAAAATGCTTTCTGTGTCAATTTAGTTGATAAGAAATAAGCACAAAACATCAGTATTTCCTACACATATTTCATATGATCAAAATAAAATTATCTAAATAAGGAGAAAAACATTAAAGAAATGAAAATGCTATATATTATTTATATGAGTCATTTCAGATCTAAAGTGTGGACCACAAGATAAGACTTGACTTTCCTAACTCAGCACTTGTCTTCCAACAGTTTAGAAGGGGAGACAGATATGAAAGCAGTCAATTTCAGTGCAGTGCTATGGGAATATATATGAGCTGTACCCTTGAACATTTTTTTTTTGGTTGTCAAGCATTAGATCACCTCGTATTTTAGAGGAACATAAAAATAAATGGGAAAGATGACCCTGCTCATCACTAAAAAGATGGAAAAGGGGTAGACAGTACTCCTCTGAATCCCATCAGTGAAGAGCGTGGTCATGTCTCCTAAGTATGACTAAAAGCCAGGGCACACATCATGGGTTGCCCCACACTTAGAAGAACCTTGTGTTGATTTAATGATTTTTGAACAAGGGGCCTCAGATTTTCGCTTACCACTGGGTCCCACAAATTATATAGCCAGGCCTGCTAAGAGCAAGATCTTGCCTAACTTTGAAGGAGTGAAACAAAGCCACATGAGGAATTAGGAAGGGTTGATGATCCTGGGGCTGAGCTGTGGATGCAGTGATGCCACAGTGGATGTTGAGGAGTGGCAGAGCCCAGTAGTACCAGGAGATGTGTCCATGAAGTGCTGGCATTGCTAGCATCAAAGCCAGCTTTCTAAACAAGCTATTCTCAGGGTAGGATTTTAGCAGGAAATTGGCTTACTAGTCAGAGAATATATTTTCATCCTTCCAATTGATTATGCAATATATTTTCATCCTTCCAATTGATTATGCAGGCTACTAATACCCTTTTGATAAATTCCTTTGTCATATATCCAGAATCTCATTCTGTTATTTTCAACCTAGAACCTTGATGTATGGAATGGGGGCAGTGTCCAGCCTTCTCTAACTTCATAAGGGGGAAGGAAAATCAAGGCTGATTCCTATGAGGCAGAGGTCAGATGTGTAGCCTCTCTTTGCCATCTTTATAACCAACCATCTCTCCCTTGGCACTCTGCTTCTTTGCTGAGTTCAATAATTCATTGCAATGGCCACACAGAACTCACAGACAACACTCATGATTATAGGATTTATTAGGGAAGTAACAGGTTATAATTCAGATTCAGTAATGCTCAGAACACAGTTCTTCCGTCAGGACAGCCTCTTTCTGGCTGTGTCTGCAGGCACAACTCTCTCTGGCCCTCAGCTTCTGCCCTGTTCTAGTAAGTGTACAAAGCTCTTTTAGCTCTGCTGATGAGTGCCCAGAGGCACCCCACTCCGCCAGGAAGTCTCAGCCCAAAGACACTCAGCTCTAGCTCTGTGGGTGGGCAAACCTAGCTCCACCAAGTGCCCAGAGGCATCCTAATCCTCCAGCAAACCTCCTGCCCAAAGGCACTTAGCTTTCTCACTCCGTGTGCCAGAAAGTCCAATGCGCCATCTCCTGCTGGTCTCTCCTGCTGCTGATTCTGTGCCACTGCCTCTCACCGTCTTCAGTGTTACAGCTCTCTCTCTATGTACCTCAGTCTCCTGGTTCCAGAAGTTTCTCAGCACAGTGATTCCAGGTACAAAGGACATGATCTGTCTTGGTCCTTCTTCCCTGGTGGTGGTGATATCATCTCCTGCTCTGGAATTGGCTTTTTTAAGCCTAGAGGGATGGGAAAACTGACCAATTCCCTTGGTGGGCTACCATTTGCAGAGTCCCACTCAATCACTCAGGTGGGAGTTACAAGACCATGGTGAGAAAGGCCACATGAAAGTGATCCATTACACTGCACTAAGACTTGAGTGAGCTTCCCTGGTTGGCATTATGCCATGAGTATTGTCACACATCAATACCAGGAAGTAATTTTGTCCTGACTCCATGGCGAGAGGGCAACTGAAAGCTCTGCATTTGGAACTTTTACTGGTCTCTGTCCTATGCACTTCTTCCCTTTTAATCTGTACCATTTCCCTGAAATAAACTACAACAGTGAGTATAACAGCTTTCAATGAGTTCTTTGAGTACTTCCAGTGAATTATCAAAACTGTTGGTGGTTTTAGAAATGCCCCAAAATTGCAGTTGATTTCGGAAGTGAGGAAAGTCTTGTGTAGACTGTGCCTTCTAACTTTGCAGTTGATTTTCACAGAAATGAAATATTTGTGTTTCAGAAAGATCCCCTTAACAGAAATAAGAAGACTGATGTGGAGGGAGATTGGGAGAGGGGAGACTAACAAAGAGAGGGATGTAGTCCAGGTAACAGTATGAATTAAAGTCAAGGCAGTGGGAAGGGCAGAATGGGAAAGAATTACATCTAGAATCTATGGGATTGATAAACACCTAGAGGTGGGAAGTGAGAGAGAGGGAGAAATCAGGGATGACTTCAAGGATGGATGATGATATCCTTGATCTCTGAGATGGTAGTAATTTTTTGAATTAGGGTCATTGACATTTTGGGCCTGATAATTCTTTGCTGTGTGTGTGGGGCGGAGTGGGGAGGGATGTCCTATAAATGTCAGGATATTTGGCAGCATCCCTGGATCCAGTCCTTATATGCCAGTAGTACACCTGCCCTCAATTATGACAACTAAAACTGTCTCTAGACAACTCCAACTATTTTCTGGAGGGAAAAATGCCCCTGGATGAGAACCACTAGGTTAATGGGAGGTAGAGTAGGTTTGAGTTGGTAAGAGAGATGAGTCCACTTTTTTACCTTCTACATTTGTTGTGGCTGTGGGACATCTACTTAGAGATGTTCAATATGTAGCTGGAGGTAGGAATCTGGGGCTCAGGGGAATGATCTCAACTGCAGATATAAATTTGAGAACACTAAATGTACATGTAATAATTGAGACTTGGGTAAGGGCAAGATCACCCAGAAAGAGTTTAAGAAGAACAGAAGACCAAAACAAGACCCTGAGGTCCCCAACATTTGGAGCTGATGTAAAATGAAGACACTGAGCTCATCAAAGTGACCAAGAATGACAGCATGTGAGGCTTCTTTCTGTTTTTCCTCTGTGCCTCTTAACAAATATACACTTGCAGAATCCTTCTAATGATAATTATTAAACTATAAAGGAAAAAGAAACATAGAAATTGCTTCAGGACCCAAAGCTAGAATTAAAGCTACTTGTAGAGTTTGGTAAGTGGCTGTGGAGAAGGGATGCTCATCTCATAAGTAATTAATTACAATATCTTTAAAACAAACTTTTTGATATCTTCACTGTGGAAAGAATATTAGAAGAAAAGTTCTATTAGACCATTTCTAAATTTTTGATACTGTATTCTCATTTTCTGGACAGATTCTGTCTAATACTGCCTTATGTTAAAACTTTAGATACATTTAACATTTTAAAAATATTTTTAACAATTTAAGGTAAATAATGAAAAAATTCTTAAAATCTAAAGAAATGAACTATTGGATAATAGACCCAAATAAAAATTTGCCTCAGAAACTAAGACCACTCATTTACTTCCTAAGACTTAACTTTTAACCAACATTGTGAGTAAAAAGCTCCATTTCTCATTGACTGAATGAATCTTTTATTTTATTGTCCTTTTAAAATCACACAAGTCATTGATGAATATGTTATTGTTGTAAAAGAGTCAAACCACACAGAAATATTTAGAAAAAAACATGAATGTCCCCCTTCTCCTGTCTGCCACTCCTCCCACTTTCTCCTCCTTTCCCCAGATACAACAATTATCAACTGTTTGGTGTTCCTCCATCTAGTCCCCTGTGTTAGACACTGAGCAGACACCAGTGAATGTGAAACATTGTTCTGCCACTTACTTTTTTCCCTTTCTGTATCTTGGAGATATGAAAGAATCTTAAGCACTACATGAACAGAAAAGTTTTTCTTTCAATAATGAGAGAGTGAGCTAATATAATTAAATCAATCCAACATTTATCACAGAGAATGACAATGACAACATCACTGATAATTCTGCTAGCTGACATAAAGTCTTTGGAGCAGAATCCATTTGCAAGATGAATTTGGTGAAAAGCATGTTGAAAGTATGTTTAAAGTCTCAGTATTTAGATTTGATAACTGCAGAGGCAAAATACTGCCCTCATCTCATACCAATAAGAGACCATGAGTGTGACAGTATTCTATTTTACTAAAATTGTCTCTTCATTATATACCAATCATGTTGAGAGATTCAGGCAACATAATAAAATTGTCTAAAAAGAAAATTCCAGAAGCAAGATGAAATAATCATAAGCAAAAGATATTTAATCAATTTCTTATTCCTGTCATTTCCATGTATTATCCTCATGAGGAAAGGCTTGGGAATATTTCCTAATGAGGAATTATCTCGACTGAGGAGGTTGCAACATTGATCTGACGATTTCTTTATTTGCTCTGTAATTTCAAATCAACCCTTGCATGACAGACAATGAAGCTAACTCTTTAGTAATCCTATAGGGGTATCTTCTCTAAGAATGTTAAAATTAAGCCTTTTTCCCCCCAACTACTGATTTTCATCTTTAAGCTAATGTCACCCTAACAACATTGCTCATCATCTTGATACAAGCGGGGAGTATTTTCATATCATCAGAAAAAATTAGTCTGTTTATTCCACATAGAGTAATTCTTTCCTGAATTAACATAACAAAGTCTATGTTATTCCTTACTGTCGGTTATTAGATGAATCTGATCAATAAACTTGCTGCTTCTTTCTGAACACATTCTTTCTCTGTTATCATTTTTACTTTATTGCTAGCTAAATCTTTCATCTAGACTCCATTAATCAACTCCTTAGACATTAACTTCCTCCTTCTCAATGAAATAAGCTGTTCTCTGTTCTTCCTGAAGTCAGTACTGAGTATTCACATCAACATATTTCAAGGCAGAGGATTGTTAAGGAAAGAAAGAGTACTGGCTGGGGATTTAAAAGTCATGGGTCAGAATCCCAATTCCATCCCCATTTTCCAAACATGTGACTTTTGGCTAAGTCACTTGTCAGCTTGAGTTTCTTCATCAGTTAAAATGGGGTAGAATTCTATCTGCACCACTTATATCCCTGTGATTGTTTTGAGGATAAAAAGAGGAGAGATCTATGTAAAAAATCTTTATAAACAATAGAGCATTATACAAATGCAAATTATTAAAGTGCTAGGCACAGCCTAGGTGCTCAAGAAACCAGGTGTTATGGATTGAATTGTGTCCCCCCAAAAATGTGTGTCAACTTGGCTAGGCCATGATTCCCAGTACTGTGTGATTGTCCAACATTTTGTCATCTGATGTGGTTTTCCAATATGTTGTAAATCCTACCTGTGTGATGTTAATGAGGTGGGATTATTGGCAATTATGTTAATGAGGCAAGACTCAATCTACAAGATTAGGTTGTGTTTTAAGTCAATCTCTTTTGAGATATAAAAGAAGAGAGCAGAGAGTAATGGGGACCTCATACCACCAAGAAGGTAACACCTGGAGCAGAACACGTCCTTTGGACAAAAGGTTCCTGCACTCGGAAGCTCCTCGACCAGGGGAAGATTGATGGCAATGGCCTTCCTCCAGAGCCAACAGAAAAAGCCTTCCCCTGGAGCTAGCACCCTGAATTTGGATTTCTAGCCTCCTACACTGTGAGAGAATAAATCTCTGTTTGTTAAAGCCATCTACTTGTGATATTTCTGTTATAGCAGCACTAGAAAACTGAGATAGAATTTGATACTAAGTGTGGGTTGCTGCTCTAAGAAACACTAAAATGTGGAAGCAGTTTTGAAACTGTAAATGGGTAGAGGTTGGAAGTGTTTTAAAGTGCCTAATAGTAAAATCATAGGTTGCGTTGAAGAGACTATTAGTGGAATTATGGACATCAAAGAATTCTGGTGAAGACTCAGAAGGAAGTGAGGAGAGCTGCTACACTGTTATACTCAAAGCAGCAGCAGAGAAACAGCAGCGGCAGAGAACCAGCAGCAGCAGAACCAGGAGAGCAGCACAAAACAGAGCTGGAGCAGACTCTTGGAGCAAGACAGCTGAGTGCCTTTGCACAAGAGGCTTCCTGGTGCAGTGAGGTGCCAAGGAACAGGGAAGCAGAAGCTGGAGAGACAAGGAACACAGGAGGCAGAGCTGCCTTAGTCTCAAAGGGTGGAGTCACCACTCAGATGGATTAGGAGAATGGGGCTGTCCAAAGTTGAGGGAGCAGAGTTATGGTTCCAGTGGAATCACCTGGGAAACTTGTTAAGCTGTAGATTCTGATTCAGTATATCTGGGGTGGAAATGCAAATTCTCAGCAGGGACTTGAACCTGAATGAACTGATTCAAAGCCCTGCAAGAAACATTTAAAAATGTTAGTTGAACGCACAGCCATCACTCTTTGTTTGCCTTTACCAGGTGCTTTACCTTGTAAAGGAGACAACAGCTGGGGTGGACTTCCTG
This sequence comes from Trichechus manatus latirostris, assembly GCF_000243295.1. NCBI lineage: Eukaryota > Metazoa > Chordata > Mammalia > Sirenia > Trichechidae > Trichechus > Trichechus manatus. The sequence continues at coordinate 3,583,276 of NW_004444090.1, forward strand.
GTTTATAACCTTGTTCCTGTTCCTTTCCCCCAAACCTCACCCCCTCTCAGAGATTTGTCAGTACATACAGATGCACTCCTAGTGGCTCTGTCTGAATCTCATGATTCTGCCACTCTGGGCAGAGCTGATTGATCCCTAAGGTAGACACATTCTCCAAACTGAGTCAACCAGATTCACTCTGTTGGGAATTTAATCTTTGATAGAGGAGGCAAACTCTCCTTGTTATTGAAGCAGAGTCACATTAATGATTGTGCTCTAGAGAGAAGGCTCTCAAATCACTGCTGTTAACACCTTTAGTTTTACCTTGGTCCTTTCTCTTCCCAAGACTATATGTACCCTCTCTGATTCTGTAAGATAACCCAATAGGGCACTATAGCAGAAAAGAATTCTGACTTTACAGCAACTTAAAAAAACAAACAAACCAGTTGCTGTCAAGTTGATCCTGACTCATAGCAACCAGTGTGTTGGAGAATAGAACGGTAGGGTTTTCAAGGCTGTGACCTTTGGAAAGCAAATCACCAGGCTTTTCTTCCAAGAATCCTCTGGGTAAGTTCAAACTGCCAACCTTTTGATAGTAATGGGGTACCTAACCATTTACAACCTACATACATTCAAATCGCAGGTTAGCCACTTACTAGCTGTGTGACCTGGGCCAGTTACTTAACTTTTCTGATCTTCAATTTTCTCATATGTAAAATGAGGATACTAAATAGTACCTAACTCATAGGGTTGTGTAGCATGCTTATAACAGCCCCTGGTGCATAGCAGTCAATAAGTAATTTATCTATTAGTATTAAATTACTTTGAACAATACCTAGGGTGGTTGTTGTTTGTGGTTGAGTGGATTTCGACTCTTAGAGACCCTATAGGGCAGAGTAGAACTGCTCCCATAGGATTTCCTAGGTGGTAAATCTTTATGGAAGCCGATTGCCAGGTCTTTTCTCCCAAGGAGACGTGGATGAATTCGAAATACCTAGTGTATACAGTGACTATTCAATAACGTTATCTATTATTAGTGGTACTCAACTTATAAAGTTGGTGAAAGGAATAAGATAATTAGTTAATGCATGAAATTTACTTAGAATAGTGCCAAACATATAGTGCTTAATAATTATTTTTTATTATTTGTGTCAGATGAATGTTGTTATAAATGATATGTTGTACATATTGTTTTGTGGCAAGCTTTTTTCAACATACGATGCCTGAAATATTTTCACCTTAGAGCATGAGGAATGACTTCATTTTTAAAAACTGCTGAATGCTATTAATTTATTTTCCCTTTATTGAGGAGCAGTTAGGCAGTTTTCATTTTTTTCAAAAAGCTACAGTAAATCCTTTTATAACATGCCTCCTTGGGCATGTACTTGGGCCTTTTTGTAGGGTAGAGATCTAGCAGTACAGTAACTGGGTCATAGGGTATATGTAATTTGAAGGTCAATAAGTATTGAAAAATTGCCATTAAAGTAGCTGTGCCTATTAGCTACTACAGCTACCTGTTTCTCTATGCTCTCACCAATATGCCATGTTGTCAAACTTTGAAATATTTACCAATAAAACAAGTTAGGAACTCATTGATTTAATATGCATTTCCCTGATTACTACTGAGAAACATTTTTCATATGCTTTTTGGCCATTTGTATTCCCTCTTTTGTAAACTGTCTGTTTTCTGTTTGTTTCTTTAGTGTATGATTTAGAAAGTCTATTTTCCTATTGGGCATAATGGAGAATTCCTTGAGAAGTCTGAACAACTAGACACATGACTTCTGGATATAGGAGAGTGAGAATTATTTTAGAAAAATTTTTCAAATTAAAATGGTAATCAGCTCTTAATGATAAATTTTTAAACAGTGCTGTTCAAAGTGTGGTCAACAGCATCAGCCTTGTTGAGGAGTTTCTAGATTAGCAAGTTTTCAGACCCTCTCCAGACCTGTTTAATCAGTAATATGTTTTAGTTTAACAAGCTCTCCAGGTGATTGAGAAGCAGTAAACTAGACCACTCAGAGAAGGAAAAAAAATCAATTAGTGATCTTAAAACTAGATTAAGATTATGATTACACCAAGGCTTCAAACAAATTCTTTCTGGTTTGACAGGAATGAACTGGTTCAAAGCATTGGATTACACTTATCTTCTTATATTACTTAGTAGAGTTAACCTTTTAAAATTCATTAGTACATGCAACAATTTGAATGCAGAGCACTGGTGGCGCAGTGGTTAAGCGCTCAGCTGCTAACTGAGAAGTTGGTCGTTTGAACCCACCAGCCGCTTTACAGGAGAAAGATGTGGCGATCTGCCCCTGTTAAGATTTAGCCTTGGAAACCCTATGGGGCAGTTTTACTCTGTCCTATAGGATCACTATGAGTCAGAATCCACTCTATGGCAATGGGGTTTATGCAGAGTGAAAAAAGTCAATCCAAAACATTACATACTATATAATTCCACTTATATAGCATTCTTGAAATAACAAAATTATAGAGGTGAAGAATAGTGGTTACCAGAAGTTGGAAGCGGGGAGGGTAGGAGGAAGGGTGGTGAGGCTAGGGGAAGTAAGATTGGTAATACAAGCTCATTAAGAGTACCCCTTACCCTCATCTATTGCTGGTTGGAATGTAAAATTGTACAGCCACTGTGGAAAGCAGCTTGGTGATTCCTCAAAGAGTTGATCATAGAACTACTGCATAACTCAGCAATCCCAGTCCTAGGTATATACCCAGAAGAACCAAAGACAGGAACACCAACAGAAACCTATACATGAATGTTCACTGCAGCACTTTTCCCAACAGTCAAAATGTGGAAGCAACTGAAATGCCCATTAAAAAAATGTGGTATATAGACACAATGGAATACTACTTAGCCATAAAAAAAAAAAAATGAAGTCTTTATATGCCACTACATGGATGAACCTTGAAAACATCATGCTGAGCTATTGAAATAAGTCAGTTGCAAAAGGACAAATATTTATAATCTCAATTACATGAAATAAGCACAGATATAAAAATCAACGATTATTAATGGTTACCAGGTGAGGGAGGAAGGGGGACAGGGGAGTTTTTATTTAGGGGGAACATTGAATTTATGTTAGTGGTAGTGGAATGATTTGGAAAAGGATAGAGAGAATGGTTGCGTAACTTGAAAAAAGTAATCAATGTCACTGAGCTGTACATGTAGACACTGTCAAGATGGTGTGTTTTGTTATGTATATTTTCTCTACGATAAAATTAAAAAAAAAAGAAAGAAAGAGTTCTTGTGCTAATGGAACTGTTTTATATCTTGACAGTGGTGGTGGATACACAAACTTACACATGTGACAAAATTGCATAGAGCTGAATACATGCATTCACACACACACAAATGAATATAAGTAAATCTGGGGAGAAAGATCAGTGGATTGTACGAATGCCAACATTCTGACTGTGATATTGTATTGTACTACAGTTTTGCAGGATGTTACCAAAGGGGGAAATTGGGTAAAGTTTATGAGGGATCTATCTGTATTGCTTTTTACACCTGCATGTGAGTCTGCAATTATCTCAAAATAAAGTTTTAAAAAAAATTTTTTTTGTTGTACTTTAGATCAAGGTTTACAGAACAAATAGTTTCTTATTAAACAGTACATATATTGCTTTATGACATTTGTTAACAACCCCACAAAATATCAGCACTGTCCCTTCTTGACCTTGGGTTCCCTATTACCAGCTTTCTTGTCCCCTCCTGCCTTCTAGTCCTTGTCCCTGGGCTGTTGTGCCCCATTAGTCTTGTTTTGTTTTATGGGACTGTCTAACCTTTGGCTGATGGTGAACCTCGGGGATGACTTCATTATTGAGCTAAAAGGGTGTCCAGAGCCCATACTCTCGGGGTTTCTCCAGTCTCTGTCAGGCCAGTAAGTCTAGTGTTTCTCAAATAAAAAGTTTAATTAAAAAAAAAACAAAAAAAGTTTTATTAAGTTAATTGTCATCAATTCCCCAACATTGATAGGAAATTGGGAAAATGGTTGATGGCATTTTCACTCTGAATTTGGTAAAATGTTCAAATCCTCTCAGTCGTGAGTTTAAAGACTTTTAAAAATAAGCATGCTAGATCAAGAGCATTTAGTTTCCTATTGAACTTCTAAAAATTTTATACCTAGCTCTAATTCTTCCTCAGATTGTATCTAATATTTAAGTCTTAAATATTATGTTAATTCTTCTTAGGTAATAAGAATAAGAAAGTTGTAAAATACAGAAATACTTAAGTAAGAAAAATAATATATATCATAATGTTTAAATTTTTGAGATTGGATTCATTTCCATTTTAGTGACAATTTTCTTTTGGGATGTAAAAACACAGCTAGAAACATATTATAATGCAATTTCTGTATAACAGACTTAAAAAAGAATTCGAGGGATTCCTAACTACAGATGGGATTGCAGTTTCAAATAATTACAAAACAGGGATGTTCAATAATCCCAAACACCTAAACACTTGCACTATTCATTAATGTTTCCAACAGGAAGAGTATTCATTGATCCTTGATAAATCATTGCGATTTTCATGTTCTGATACAATTTCCCATTTGACCAACCTAAAATACTTTGGGCTGCTGATTTTGTTTCTTTTTCTACACAGAGGTCACCTATTGGAAAGTATTTATTTTGCTCTCATCTTGGAACCTTGCTCTTCTGGGTCTTATTGATTTTTTTTTATTTACTGGTTGACATTTTTAGATGTTGATTGAACATTTATTTGTTTCAAGCTTGGGTGGACTATGAAAGTAGCTAATAAACATTGGAGGGTGGAAGAAAAATGGAGTTGTCTGTATTCTAACTGTAATCTTTTTTTACTTTATTTGGCTGGCTTATTCCTGTATTTACTGGGGTAGGTTTCACTCTATTCAATATCCTCTTCCACCTGGGATGTAGAAGCTGCTACAAAAATTTACCAAGATAGACTTCCGGCAAGATGGCGCTCTAGGCAGAAACACCACGCCATCCCTCCACAACAAAGATC
>NW_004444090.1:3596643-3613999 GCF_000243295.1 Trichechus manatus latirostris
ATTAAAAAAAAAAAAAAAATTTACTAAGATAGTAGAATTTGTCATATTTAGAATCCTTAAACTACAATTATTAATTCAAATATTGTTTAGTAAATTTTCACAAATTAAAATCAGTTAAAGGTACATGACTTATTATAAATAATGTGTTTTATTCATATTCATCTTCCCTAGTGTTGTAGGGGTTGGGGTACTATCTTAAAGATGAATATTTGGTAAAAAATAATAACAACACTAAAAGAATATATGAGCTGGTAGCTTTGCTTCAGCATGAATTTCCTCTCTGGTAGATTCTATTTCTTGAAAACTTCTGGAAGCACATTTATGTGGTATGTAGCTTTAGCAAAGCTACACTGTAGTAGTTACTCAAACAATAAGAAAATACCATATTCTGGAAATTTGAGAACAACTTTTATTTGTAAGTTTATGCATTTTTCGCTTCTCTTTGGGAATCTCTCCATTCTTTAGAAGCAGAAAGTTTCTAACATGGGCTTTGAGCCCCTTTTAAAACCACAGAGAGAGAAGCAATCTTTTATGGTTCCTGTATGCTAAATAAGGAGCCCTAGTGGTGCAGTGATTAAGCACTCAGCAGCTAACCAAAAGGTTGGCGGTTTGAACACACCAGTACCTCCTCAGGAGAAAGATGTCACACTCTGCTACGTAAAGATGACAGCCTTAAAAACTCTATGGGGCAGCTCTACTCTGTCTTATAGGGCTGCTATGAGTCGGAATTGACTTGACAGCAATGGATACGGTATACTAAGTCATAATACAACAAGCTGCTGGTGCCAAAAACCCTGCACTAGACTCATTCCCCTTAAACAGCTTCTCCAAAGGGGTCAATGAAGGACTCCTGGAGCCATAATTTATGGTGCCTCATGCAGTGATAAGAAAAATGCTGGATCGAGTTCAGAAACAGTGGTCAAATGACAAAGATGAGAACGCACAATTTCAAACTGTTTTAGTTGTAGCTGACTCTGAGGCTGCTGGGAGGGAATGTATATCAGGGGGAACTAAACAGTCATAACTAAGCCAGGTTTCCATTTATCTATCTATCTATCTACCTATCATCTATTTATCATCTCTTTGTTTATTATTTATTTTAAAGGACAAAAATTCGATCCCTTGGGGGAAATGGTAATGTATTTCCATCTTTCTTATAAAATGTGCAGTCACAAAATCTGGGAAAGAGCTAGCTTCTTCCTGTCATAGATTGTCAAGGAGTGGTGAGACTCAAGGTTGTGAGTTGATTGAAAGCACTAAATACTTTCAGTCAAGGACAGAGTGACCCTGTGATGTTTAGTTACTGGTGTTTACCTGCTCTGCATTTGTGGTGTCACATAGAGATACAGTATGTTTTTCATTTTCCTGATCACAAAATAATTCAGTATTTCTGTACATCACCGCACCACACTATTGTTCACCATTATCTGTCACCATGTACATTCTTCCTCATTTTTAGCAAAGGTAGTCTTTAAGATTCTTCAACAAAAGTCAGGTAAGTAGAGAGAGAAAGAAAGATAATGTCTCAAGTCATTTTTGCCCGGAAACAGAGTTAAAGTCTTGATAGATCTTCTAGGTGATAAGAAAATCTGAAACAGTATGAAGAACTCTTACATTACTATTCTTAATGTTGAAAAATAAAAAAAAATATATAGCCCTGGTGGAACAGTTAAGTGCTCAGCTGCTAACCCAAAGGTTGACAGTTTGAACCCACCAGCTCCTCCACAGGAGAAAGATGTGGTAGCCTGCTTCCATAAAGATTAAGCCTTTGAAACCCTACAGGACAGTTCTGTCCTGTCCTATAGTGTCACTATGAGTGGGAATCAACTCTTCAGCAATGGGTAATGGGTACTGAAATAAAAAGAAAGTAGCTATTATACATCATGTTGCATCTTCTATCTAATTTGTAACACCCTGAATCACACTCTTCCCAGTCAGGGTTGCTTTCCTTCCTACTTCAGGCAGAATTTTCACAGACCTTCCCTTTATCTAAGCCTCTCTGTGAACCTCACCTCTATTTCTGTTACCTTATCTAATGTGGGAGATAAGCAGGGTCAAAAACAAACAAACACAACTGCCAAAGAAATAATAGAGGGTTTTGTCTCTCTCCTGACAAAAGGTTGGAACATTCCTACCTACTGAAAGTAGTCTAAATTAAAATGCAGTGAGTCATCCTTCTCTAGCGTTTGCATGAGTACCACACCTGTTGCTTACCTTTGCAGGAAAGATCACTGGGAATGATGACGCATGCTGCCCACTCCCCTTCAAGAACTCTCTAGCTGTCCATGCTCATCAGTAGCATCTGTAAAATTAATTCCACCTGGCATTTTCTTCAGTCTAGGTCCTAGAAATCACTACATCTCTGCTGTTTCTGAGTAAGGATCTTTTTACCTGACTTAAACTCCCCTCAGAAATTCAAGCATATGATGCTGACCCTGGTACCCTAGGGGTCCTGGAATTCAATATGTATGAAGTTATTCACTTTTGTTTGTTAGCAATAGAAAAGGTAACATTATTCAGGGACATGCAATCTATTCTTTGTCGAGGGAAATTTTGTATTTCTTCTGTTGTTGTTTAACAGTAGTTTGATAGTGTGATACAATTAAATTTTTATTGTTTATTTGAAAACCACTACACATCATTTGAGAAGATAACAGTAGTTATTATGTACTTCATGGCCACTACTGTGTTAAATACTTTAATATGTTGTCATATTTGGCTTTCACCCAATGAAATAGATATTGTAATCCCCATTTTTCAGAAGCAGTAACTGAGGTCAAAAGAGATTAAATACCTTATCATCACACAAATACTAAGAACTGAGGAGTCATTTGAATCAATCTTTTCTTCTTCAAAGTCTGTATTCTTTTTTATTTTGTTATACCATCTCAGGAAAGACAAATTTTGCTAATTCTGAATCTGCTTATCACAGTTTGTGATAAGAAAAACTAACATTTATTCACCTTTACACTCTGAGGATAAATTTACTCATTCAGCAAGTATTTATGGATTGAGAATTATGTTCCAAGTGATTCTTTTTTTTTTCCCTAAGTTCTACTAATATTTGTCAAGTATAGTAATGTTGACACCTGTTTAGGAAGATGATATTTATTTCCTAAGCAGACCACTGAGATGGTGGTTTCATCTATTACCAGTTGTTAGAGCGCTGGGACCTATTAGAAATCTTTAATCTGTTCTCTTTCTTTGTTCAGCCTTGAGTTTGAATCCGAAGTATTATACTTCTCTTTGAAGAAGTGACTTTTTAAAGACAAAAATTCCTACTTATCACCACAGATAGTTAAAACCAAAATTATTGAAATATTTTGAAAATTAACAAAACACTTAGATTCCAAACAGTATGTTACAGAACATTTTACTTGAATGCCGTCTAACATTAAGCTGTTTTGAAAGTCCCTTTTTCCATTTTGATGGAAAAAAAATTGCTTTTGTTTTTTCCAATAGCACCAGTCAAACCCTCTACAGGTTTTCTTAATCCCTGAAACATGATACATGATCTTTAAGAGAAAAATCAAATGAAGAATAAGTAATGTTAATAAATATAAAAAAAAAAAAAAGATAAGAAAATGCTCAAAGAAACAAAAAAATATTTTTAAAAGAAGTAAAAGCAAAGAAGTGAAGGTAGAGTTTCAAGCACATGGAGCATTAGGGGAAGTTACAAAAAACAAACAAACAAAAAACCTTTTTCTTTTAACATGGTCTTTTGCACAGATGGACATTTGAAAACTGATCAGTGGAAAGCTAATTTTTGCTAGTTCTTCCCAGGGCTCAGGTAAAGTTGACATGGCCCAAGGCTGCTTGATGACATTTGCAGGACAGGGTACACTCCTACTGAGAATTCTGATATGACCTTCCTCTCTTTGAGGTGCTCGTGAGCCAGTCTAGGTGCTGGAGCTAGAGAAAAATGATAAACTCCTGTCTGCTATTTGGGAACTTGAACACATTCATTCACTTATTCATTCATTCATGTGTAATTGTTCATTCATTTAAGAAATTACTATGGAAAATGAAAATAAAAAGCACATGAAGGATCTTGTCATAATACTTCCATATTGAATATCTTCTCTGAGTGTTCCACAGGACCCTGGACCTCAACACATGCAAAGTTAAACTCAGTATGTTCTTCACATCATACCGTCATCACTAATCACCCACACTTTCCAACCCCAATCAAATCTGATTTTCTGCTAGTATTTTCTATTTTTGCTGCTGGTAAATATCGTCCACTTTGTTATCCAAATATAAACTTCAAAGTCATTTTATGTGCTTTCAACTTCCTCACCCCACTTCCTCTAACAAGTCATCAAACACCTTTAATTATGTTTCTGACATCTCTCTCCACCTCCTGCTCATCTTTCACCTGGACTTACTGAGATAGGCATCTAACCAACTTCTTCTCCTCCAGCCCATTATCTCTCCCTTTTATATTAATTGCAGTCTGAGTGATGTCCCTACAATACAAATTCTAGAATACCACTTTCTTGCTAAAAATTCTGCAGTTACTCCTCATTGCCAAACAAGGAATAAAATTCCTTAAAATTGTGGAGCAATACCTTCACATATATTTTATATACTTATCTGTCTACCTATCTTTTTTTTTTTTTTTGGTGAAAATACACACAACAAAACATTCACCCAATCAACCATTTTTATTTTTACATGTACAGTTCATTGACAATGGTTACATATTTTGCATTGTGGCAACATTCTCATTGTCTCTGCCAAGATTGTTTCACCATCTTTAACTTAGACTCTCTGCCCCTTAAAGTTTTCATCTGCGCTTTAGAATTACTGTTGTCATATTGATCTCATACATTTAATTCTTTGGAAGGGCACAATGCTCTTGGGAGACATTCTTCATTTATTGAGCTAGACTGTTGTTTAGTTTAAAGATAACTTCATGGGATAGTTTCAGTTCAAGGTTTAAAAGTTATTTCCAGGCAATAGATTTGGGGGGTTCCTCCAGTCTCAATGTGTCCAGTAAGTCTGGTTTTCAATAAGAATTTTAAGTTCCTTTCCATAATTTCTTACCTTTCAATTTTCATCTTATACACTCTTTTCCATGAATACTTGACTGGAGGTATATTGTATTATTCTTGAAATATCTGTTAGGAGCCATATTTTTTGGACTTTATTCTATGGAAAATAGAAAACCATTGAATTTTTTTTGTTTGTTAGAAAGGGATAAGATCTGAATGTGATTTAGAATGATGAATCTAGTAGCATTTTGGAAAAAAAAATAGATTGAAGGCTGTAGTAGATAGTTACTGCAATAGTGATAAGAACATGAATCAGGGTAGTATAGAAGAAAAGGAGATATAGTGAGATAAAATTTGTGAGATAAGATTGTATATAAATTTACTTGTAAACTGAGCAGTTATGACTCATCTTGATTAGGCTGGTCTTTTGGCTTAACACTTACAATGGACAACTGAAAGGGTAGAATGAACAGTCTTTTAGATTTTTTTTAAAAGTTAAGATGAGGCATTTAGTAGGGAAGTGAAAAGTGGGTAGGCAATAAGCTACCATATATATAAATAAGAACTACTTGAATCTAACGTAGAAGTTGCATAAAAGAAAATTTCTAAAATATTGGAGCATCTTTAGGGCACTAGATATTTAAACCATCTCCTTGATTTAATTTTACAGTATTAATTTGTTAGCAAACTTTTATAAAATATTTAAGAATGAGTAAAGTCTGAAGATTTTGTTTTCTACTTTGAAGTCATATATTATGCTGAGCACTAAATGGGGCCCTGTTGAAATAAGTAAACATAAGATAATCCCTACCCTCAAAGGAAACTACAAATTCATTGAGGGTTTATAATAAGCAAAACAAAAATCTAGAATTTAGGCAATTAAGTAGAAAATGTAGGTCTCCAATGCTTTCCCCTGAAAGGTGTATAACCTAAGCATGAAAAAAGGATATTTAATTTGTTTTTCTTAATTTGTTGGTTACTTACTAGAAACAGAGGCCCAAAACACTAAACAAAAAGAAAGTATTCATGGGAAATATTCAACATGCAAAACATGCCTGCCAAGAAACCAAACAACCCACACATAGCCAATAAAAGTGAAGACTCTTACTTCATACTCTAAATACCTCCAGACTTAAACTGTGCCAAGGAGAGAACATTTCACAGCTGTAGGACCTCTATTTAGAAAGATTTATCTGCCAGTCTCAAAATTCTGTAGTGCAAATCAGTACTTAGAGAATAACACCCAAACTTCTTAAATAATGAAGGTAATAAAGAGAAATGTTATTTGAGATTTTGAAGGAAGAGGAGGATCCATTGAGCATATAGCTACTTAGCCGTGAATTACGGTCAGGGTTCATGCGGTCTAAGTAGATAGATTAAAATCCAAGAAATTTTAGGATTAGAATCCAATTAAGGACAAGGTTCAAGCAGTCTAACTAGACAGCAGTGGTGTCACTAAGGTTGGTGTTATCCTGTGGGGTGACCCATGGAGTCATTCCCCACCCAACCCCCAGACCTCCTCCTGTACCAGATCATACAGAATTCTTAGTAATGTTTTTTTGTACCAATGTTATTCATGCCTCACAATTCCCGTATAGCTCTCCTTCTTTTCCTTTACTTAATACTTCATTCTTAGAAAAGTTATTAATATAGGTTCACAAATAATAATTACCATAATATTGTACCTAAAATGCCAGAAAATTTGACAAAATCAGCAACTATAAAAACAACAGCAACAAAAACAACAGCACATGCTTGTAGCTCGGGCAGATAAAATCACGTAATTCTAAATGTCATTGTAATTGGGTAATAATGACAGCTTTGACTAGAATGCATTAGAAGGTTCAAAAAAGAAATTAGCATAGAGTTTTAGTATATTAATACATGTAAGCTGGGCTTAAGAAAAATTTTGTTATAACTAACTCCAAGGATATTTCTACAGACAGTCATTTTAGTGTCACCCTGTCTGACAGTGTCACCCCGTGTAGTCCACGCCGCTCACATCTCCCTAATTACACCACTGCTAGACAGGTTATAATCTGAGATTTCTTAGAGCTATAACCCAAGCAAAGACAGATACTTCGCAGTTTTGCTTCGGAATCTTTAGTTCAAATATCTGTCATTTAAAAATAAGAATATTTTTAAAGTGTTCTCTTGCTATAAAACTGTAGATATGGGACATTTACCAATTCTGAAATAAAGCCAAATTTGTGTAAAAATTCATTATTAATATATTTTTTATTTTGTTTGTTTCCTAATACATATCATTATCAGAACTATTACTCACTGACTTAAGGATAAATCACAAATGGGATTTAATGCAATTTTGGTAAGTTTATATTCTGCTTTGTGCTTAATTTTTTCCATTAGGCTTTCAAATAATCATTAAATATCTCTTCTCTCTAATGCTTAAAATGTAACCCTAGGTAGATATAATGAGAGGTCAATATGGTGTAAAGAAGAATTTATTGGGAAATAAATTTCTGTGAAAAATGACATTTAAATTTAGAGAGGAGGCATATTCATATTGAAATTAACCAAAATGAATTATACCCTTTGGTAAGAAGGTCATAATAAAATGTGCTCTGTATCCTCCCCTTGAGTCTGGGCTAGACATAATAACTCACATCTAACCAATAGAGTATAGAAAGGGAAAAATATTAACTTTATAGTGAAGAAACCTGGCAGACACTACCTTAACCAAGTGACCAAGGTTAACATCACCACGATAAGTCATGCTGGTATCATCTACCCCTTAATATGTTAGGATGAGGCTACTTCATCTCTGAGGTATTCTTCCCCAAGTCTCATTTCCTCAGTTGAATCATGAGAAAAACATCATACAAACCCAAACTGAGGAACATTCTACAAAACACGTAACTAGTGCTCCTCAAAACTGTCAAGGTCATGAAAGACAAGGAAAGACTGAGAAATTCTCACATACTGGAGGAGACTAAGGAGACATGATGACTAAATGCAATGTGGTATCCTGGATTAGATTCTGGAACAGAAAAAGGGCATCAGCAGAAAAAATTGTGGAATCTGAAATAAGTCTGTAGTTCAGTTAATGGTAATACACTAATGTTATTCTAGAGGAGTCCTGGTGGCGCACTGGTTAAGGGCTTGGCTGCTCACCTAAAGGTCAGCAGTTTGAAGCCACCAGCTGCTCTATAGGAGAAAGATGTGGCAGTCTGTTTGTGTAAACATTACAGCCTTGGAAACCCTATCAGGCAGTTCTATTCTGCCTTCTAGGGTCGGTATGAGTCAGAATTGACTCAATGGCAATGGGTTTGGTTTTGGTTTTAATGTTATTCTTAGTTTTGACAAATGTACTATGATTATGTACGATATTAACCTTAGAGAAAACTAGGTAAAATGTATAGAAGACTAGGTAAAATGTACGCACTAATTTTACAAGTTTCTGATAAATCTAAAATATTCCCAAATGAAAAGTTTATTAAACACATACACACACACACAAAATCAGGAATTAATTACAATAAAAAAGGATATGAAAACTTCATTACAGCAATGGAACCCTTCTTTTCATGGACAAACATAGCGTTTTGCTAATTTCTTGATATTTAAATCTGGGCTTGGTGTCAAGAGTGTCTTTGGGAATTAGATCCATTAGAAGATTAAGCAGTCCAACTAAAAGTTTTTACATTAACATTTTTGTGTGCAGAAAAGCAATGGTAGGTGATTTAGGAAAGTAACATTTCTCAGTTTTCTTTCACTGGTATTTATTGAGTTACTAGAAGGATGTAAGGAATGATTCAAACATTTAAATTTATACAGAAAGGAACTGATACCTAGAAACTGCATTATCAGACCCTGAACCATAATAAAGTCCTTCTAACTCCTCAGCTATGATTCTTTCAATCACACCTTGGAGCCTACCAGACCATTCCCATAATTCCACTGGGCATGTGACATGCTGAGTGAAGAAGCCATCTTTCTCATTGGATTTTGAGGAAGCAGTGAGAAGGTAGCATTAGCTTCTATATCAGAAACTTACTGAATGGCCATAGATTGTGGGAAGTTTTCTATCCTGATTTTTGAAACTAATTTGCTGAATCCTTGATGAAGATTTTGATTATTCTCTTCATGTTCTACCTAGTTTAACTGCGGGGATCATCAGAGTTGTGAATTAGAGATGATAACAAAATTGCTTGCAATGCTCTTTTTAAGGTTGATGCGGTTGACTAAGATGACCCCCAATGACACCCCTGCCCCATGTAAGTTCCCTGTATAATTCCCAGGGATTAATGTGAGCTTGATTTAGTGTCTTGCTTCTAGTGAATAGAATACAGCAGAAATGATGGGATGTCACTTTCGAGATTGAGTTATAAAAACTTGTGGCTTCTATCTTGGGGGTGTTTGCTCCCTCTCATTCTCTCTTGGATCACTGACATTGGGGGAAGCCAGCTGCAGGTTATGAGGCAGCCCCTTGGGGAGACCAGATGGCAAAGAACCAAAGCCTGTAAAACCCACATGAGTCACCGTGAAAGTGGATCCTCACACTCCATAAGCCTTCAGATATGACTGCAGACCTAGCTGACAGCTTAACTGAAACCTCATGAGAAACATTGAGTCAGCGTCATCTAGCGTGGCCTGCCTGCATTTCTGATCCACAGAAACTGTAAGATAATAAATGTCTGTTATTTTTAAGCCACTAAAATTTTGCGTAGTTTGTTGTACAGCAATAGATAACTAATACAGTTGCTAAAAGAGAGAGAGAAAAAAAATTAACCAGACAGCTACATTTACTTAATGTCAAGGGTATTAAGTACTACAGTTGTGCATTATCTTTTTTATGGAGACTGATGCTGGCTGAATGTAAATAACGTATTATTTTCTTATTCAGTTTTATCTGTTTTTAGCAGTATGGTTAATAATTTTTTTGATTATCTAAAAATAAATTTATTTTGGGGGACCTTAATTCTCTGTTACCTTTGTTGTACTTCCCACAGTCTTTGGGACTACAGAATTAAAACTGAAAATGGAAATTGAGCTTTAATTTTACTTTCTGATCGTTAAAATGTTCTAGTTAGATGAAAACATGTCTTCATACCAGAAAAACGCTCTAAATCACCTCCCTTATATGCATTTAAAAATATTGAAGGGCAACACATAGAAGTGCTTCCGTTTATAACAGCATCACACTAATATCTTGATTGGCACAGTGGCCCAAGTGATGCTTTGAAAATGCCCATTCTTTATTATTATTATTTTCTTTCTGTTATAAAATATTCTTGTACACATCCCAAATTTTCAAAATTGTTTTATTCTTTGTTATTTTACATTCATATTTATTTTCTTTCATCTCATTGAAATCAGAGCCTTTTATGAGTTTGTTTTGTGGAGTTTAGAAAATACACGCTGGGGATTTTTATTATGAAACAGTTATATGATGGCACTTACTGAAGACATTAAACATGGATTCTGTCCACAGATGACTCACAATCTAGTGGAAGAGACAGAGAGAAAGGAACTAACTACAATTTTTTATTTTGTATATAGTGTCTCCTCTCCTTACAAACTTACAACTTATGGTCCAGAATAAGGGTAACTCAACCCCTTCTGCCTCAGCAGTTGGCATGAGCAGTGAAGCATGGAAATTTTGTCCCTAACATCACATTTTGACCAGGTTACCATGATTTTGTCATGTTTGCCTTTCATTTTGAGATGTTGACCATGATTAGTTCTATTATGGCCAATAGGTACAAAAGCAAAGTAAGTTTTACCTAGAGACATTATGACTATGATGGAAACAATGAAAAAAAAAGGCTCAGTGGAGGCAGTGAAAAGTTATTTGATTGTAGGAAAAATTCTGAAGGACAAAGAAAAAAATCATTCAACCTATTGTACATGCTGTCTATGCAGGCAACGATAATCAACAAAAGATAAAAAATACAGATGAAATAGAAAAAAATCATTAACTGTGGCTAGGAGGGTCAGCATCAATGTGAAATGCCTGTTGTCTTAATGCTGTCTCAAGCAAGAATAAAACTTTGAAAAGGTAGAGACGAAAGAGCTGTTGTTTATTTTTTTTCTTAGAAAGCCAGCATAGTTCACAGGTTCAAGGCCTGTCACCCATTCTGCACATCATCAGATTGAGGGGTAGTACATGACAGCTGCTGAGGAAGAGGCCCTCCATAATCCCCATCGTGGAAAGGCATTACCCACACCAACAGATTTTCAGGTGGTTGAAACCAGCCTTTTTTGGGGAAAAAAAAAATATATATATATACATATATATGTATATATCCAAAGATGATATATCAGCAAGAAGGAAAAGAGCGTGCCTTGCTTTAACTCTTTAAAGGACTCAAATGAGTACAGATTCATTTTGTGAAAATGCAAATCGAGTCTGTAAGCCAAAATCCCTTTTAGTTACTGTAGGCTTAAGCATGGAAACCCTGGTGGCTTAAGGGATTTTGGAAGCCCTACTCTGTGAGTGGAGCCCTGGTGATGTTTTGTTGGTTTACTCTGTGAGTGGAGCCCTGGTGGTACAGTGGTTAAGGGCTTGGCTGCTAACCAAAAGGTTGGTGGTTCAAATCCACCAGCTGCTCCCTGGAAACCCTATGGGGCAGTTCTACTCTGTCCTGTAGGGTCTCTATGAGTTAGAATCAACTTGATGGCACCAGGTTTTTACCCTCTGAGTAGAGAATATGTACAAGTATCAGAGAAATATTTGTATTTAGAGCAGCTGGGAGAAATTATTAGACTCTCTTCCCACTGAGACTATCTGCAGTCCCACAGAAGCCCCCTTCTTGTATCTCAGACTCTAGCACAATACAATGGTCTCTCCTCCTCGAACCCTTTGTCTCCTTTTCAGCTCCCTAAGTGTCTCCTCCTGCTGGCTCTGTGTATCCTGGTGGCTACCCTCTGACCTATACTTGATAACTCCTTTCTGTTATCTGTTGCACTTTACTTTGCCTTCTAGTTGTCGTTTATTTCCCAATTCCTTTAGTCCCAAATCCCTTAACCACTCTTAAAAATAATGGGATATATTAATATTTTCTAATTCTCCATTGGATCATTAAAAAAAAAAGTCCAACGGATAAAAATCCAGTTCGTATAGTTGCACTTATGATTTCTGTAAGTTGCTTACATTTTATAGAAAGCAGTAATTTCTCATGTCATACACAATGAATGTTCTCACCTATGTTTTAGAGAGATGTACATAAACAATAGGAGCTTTGGTGGTGCAATGGTGAACTGCTTGGTTGCTAACCAAAGGGTCAGTGGTTCGAAACCACCAGCTCCTTTGTAGGAGAAAAGACTTAATGATCTGCTTTCATAAAGATTACAGCTTAGGAAGCGCTACGGGGCACTTCTACTCTGTTCTGTATGGTCACTGTGAGTCAGAATAGACTTGACAGCACACAACACAACAACGTAAACAATATAGTTTTTGTTATATAAAGAGATATTATGGTATGAATGTAATGTAATAATCTCAAATTACAACATAGCTGTAGTCACATGTACTTTATTTTTAAGAGTAGGAAACATGAATATAAAATGCAAAAGCTATAGAGAAAGCCTTTTGATTCTCAAACAAATGTGAAATTTTTTAATCTACAAGTAGCCTAGAAAGAATGGTTGGCTGTTTATCACATTCCTTCTGAAGTTTCTAGCCCAAGTAATAAAGGTCTGTGTACACTTTTTACATTTTTGTTAGTAAAAATTATGTTTCTCATTGCTAAAATTTAGTCAGTTTGAGGGTGAAAGGAAGCATCTGTTAATGCCACGTAACTTTGCTCACTTAGTTTGTGGTTAAAAATGGAGCAGAGAGAAAGACATTTACTGTGAAGTAACGGAGCCTTGGTGGTGCAGTGGTTAAGTGTTCGTCTACTACCAAAAAAGGTAGACAGTTCAAATCTACTAGCCCCTCCTTGGAAACCCTATAGGACTGTTCCACTCTGTCCTATAGGGTCACTATCAGTCAGGACCAACTTGACAGCAATGAATTTCTGTGAAGTAGGAGAGGCCCAAACGTACTTGAAGCTTAACCATCACAAGTATCCATAATGACCAATGCACATTTAGTCATTTATCATTCTAAAATAAAGATAATTTATAGTAAATTGTACACACTAATTATTTTCAGCCAATCAATTTTGAGACCTACTAATATTCTAAGGAAGAGCACTAAATACCCCAGCTTTGGTTAGTAACCCTTACGGAAGAAGCAGCTTGAATAGGATTTGTTGAGTGAGGGAAAAATCAAGTCATGGTGGATGTTTGATAACTTTCATCATATGAATTTCTACAATTCTTACATTCCTGTGTTCTGTCCTATGAACTCTGGTCTCTTTAGCTCCCTAACTCAGGGAGTCTGCATGGTTCTGCCAGAGTTCCCACCTCTGTGTTGCATCCTGGAAACTCTCTCAAAGCAGTAAACTGGGACAACCACAGGGCTCCCTTGGTTTCTTAGGGATCAGCCGTCTTCATTGCTTGATGTTCAGTATCTTCAAAATTACTGTTTCAAATATTTTCTCTATAGTTTGGTTGTTTCAGGTAGAAGGTTAAATCAAGTCCATATTCCATCCTGGTTGGAAGTGGAAGTCCTGCTTTGTTTTTACTAAACAGTCAGAGTCCCCTGATTCACACCAGTTCTAAGCTGTTGTCGTTGTTAGGTGCCGTCAAGTCAGTTCTGACTCATAGCGACCTTATATATAACAGAACAAAACATTGTCCGGTCCTGCACCATCCTCACAATCATTGCTATGTTTGAGCGCATTATTGCTACTACTGTGTCAATCCATCTCGTTGAGGGTCTTCCTGTCTTTGGCTGATCCTCTACTTTACCAAACATGATGTCCTTCTCTAGGGATTGATCCCTCCTGATAACATGTCCAAAGTAAATGAGGCAAGTCTTGCTATCCTTAATTCTAAGGGGCATTCTGGCTATACTCCTTCAAGACAGATTTGTTCATTCTTCTGGCAGTCTGTGGTATATTTTTGGCCAACACCATAATTTGAATGCCTCAATAATTCTTTGGTCTTCCATTTTCGTTGTCCAGCTTTCACATGTACATGAGGTGACTGAAAATACCATGGCTTGGGGTCAGGTGCACCTTAGTACTTAAAGTGACATCTTTGCTTTTTAACACTTTAAAGAAGTCTTTTGCAGCAGATTTGCCTGATGCAATACGTCATTTGATTTCTTGACTGCTGCTTCAGTGTGTCAGGAATTGCTTCAAGTCCTCTTCACTTTCAGCAAGCAAGGTTGTGTCATCTGCGTATCACAGGTTGTTAATGAGTCTTCCTCCAATCCTGATGCTGTGGATTATGGATAACATTGTGAAGAATGGGAATTCCAGAACACTTAATTGTGCTCATGTGGAACCTCTACATAGACCAAGAAGATGTTGTTTGGACAGAACAAGGGGCTACTGGTGTGCATCAGGGTAGTATCCTTTCACCATACTTATTCAATCTGTATGCTGAGCAAATAATCTGAGAAATAATCATCTGAGACACCAGCTGCTAGTATAACCCATACTGATTTTTATTTGCAGTTCATTTTCTTTTCCACAGATACAGAGTTGTTCTAGTGCACTTGTTAGTCAGATTTTTCTTTTCCCGTTATACTCACTTGATACATTGGTTGAAAATCAAGTGAACATATTACGTGGGTCTATCTCTGTAACCAGTGTTTTGTTCCACTGACCTATTACCTCTCTATTTAGTTGGGTCTTCTTTAATTTCTCTCAGTAATGTTTGTAGTTTTAAATGTAGAAGGCTTATACATCTTTCTTTAGATTTATTCCCCTTCAAGTATATAAAAGTACAATTTACTTAGTTCTAGAAGTATTTTGGTAGATTTCATAGGTTTTTCTACATATATATTCATGTCATTTGAGAATAACAAGCATTTTATTTCTTCCTGTCTCATATTATTGCCTTTTATTTATTTTTCTTGTGGATAGACAAGAATGGAGAATCCTTACCCAGTCCCAATTTTAAGGGAAAAGGATTTAACACTTCACTATAGAGTATGATGTTGACTGTAGGCTTTTTTAGCTGTTCTATATCAGATTGAAGGAGTTCCTTTCTCTTCTCAATTTGCTGAAAGTTTTTATCAGAGATGGGTGTTGAATTTTGTCATATTCTTTCTTTGTATCTATTAAGGTAGTCAGAATTTTTTTTCTCCTTTATTTTGTGTAAACCAAAAAAAACCCCATTGCTGTAGAGTCAATTCCGGCTCCTAGCGACCCTACAGGACAGAGTAGAGCTGCCCCGTAGGGTTTGTAAGGAGCAACTGGTGGATTTGAACTGCCGACCTTTTGGTTAGCAGCTGATTCATGTGGTCCATTGGTCCTCTGGACAAATTGCTCCCTTGAGTCTTTGATTTTTTTTCACTTGTATCTTTGTATGGCTGCTCACAAGCTTTTCAAGACCCAAGTTGCTACTCACCAAAGTAGCATGCAGAACTTTGTCTTTATGAACTATGGTGTGCCAATTGATGTAGATGTCCTCTGAGTCTATGGTCCTTTGCCTTCAAGCCTAGGAACTTCGTCTCATGAGGTGATTGATTATGTCTAAGAAGTAGCCCTGACTGTGGCCCTCGTGTGCTCTATGGTCAATATTAATATATAAGCATATATAGTTATGTATGTAGAAATATCCACCATCAAACCTATATCTGCAGGTGGGTGTGTTCTCTTACACCATCCCACACCTTTTGGCATATTCATGTACCTATGTATCCATTCTTAAATTAGTGTTTGTTGATACTATTGTTGCAGGATTGTGTATGCTATAGTAACTACCATTGTTGCCCTTTGTACTTGCATTCCTCTCAGTGTCCTCCCATTCCTTGATCATGTTTTGCTGACTTCCCCTATATTGTGTATTGCATTTCCCTTCACCAACATTAACACGTATCTTCTATCTATTTTGTAATTTTCCCTCCCTCCCCCTCCTATCCCTGGTAACCATCAAATAATTTTTTCTCTGTATGTAAACCTTTCCTTGTTTCTTTATGATAGTGGTCTCATACAATATTTGTCCTTTTGTGATTGACTTGTGTCACTCAGCAAAATATCCTCCAAATTCATCCATGTTATGTGGTGTTTTGAGGATTTGTCATTATTCTATATCCTTGCATAAACCAAAACCAAACCAAACCCAGTGCTGTTTAGTCGATACTGACTCATAGAAACCCTATAGGAGAGAGTGGAACTGCCAGATAGGGTTTCCAAGGAGCAGCTGGTGGATTTGAACTGCAGACCTTTTGACTGGACCTCCTGGTTAGCGGCCATAGCTCTTAACCACTGTGTATGTACCAGTTTGTTAATCCATTCGTCTGTTGATGGACACATGATAATAGTCTCATACCATGTGTTTTAAGTAGTTGTTGAGTCATTGATTGTGTTTAAATTTTTTGTTGGTAATATAGATTTTGAGAAATATTATGTGAAAATACATGATTTGTGGGAGCTCGTGTAGCCCACCAATCTTGAGTAGCAGGCTTTATTGTGGGGCACCTTCCATTTCTGTACATGGAGCACCTCCGGTTCTGCCTAATACACCAGCTATTTTGCTTCAGTGAACATTTCTTTCACCTTTCTCATTACACAAGTGCCCCCTGTAGGGAAGCAAATACTTTAAGCGGGAAAAGTACTCCCAAAGAACTGCAGAAGAATAAAAAGTGGGTGAGATACCATATGTTCCATGAGTCACAAAAGGGTTAAGATTGTTTTCATTTTTTTTATGTTAGGTTTGATAATTTATGTCTTTAAAGGAACTTGTAACTTTTATCTAAGCTGTCAGATAACATCTAAGGTGTTGAATGTTTCTACTAAGATCTGTAGTGATAACAATTCTTGCTTTCCTGAATTTGACAGTTTGTGTTTTCTCTATTTTTTTTTTTAAATCAGTCTAGGGGTTAATAAATTTCATTAGTCATTTCAATAAAAAATATTTGGTTTTGTTAATTTAATTTCCTCTGTTATTTTATGTTTTATACTTCATTGATTTCTGCTCTTATTTTTATTATTTTCTTTCTTTTACTTTTTTTAAAAATTTTTTTATTGCATTTTAGATGAAGATTTACAGAACAAATAGTTTCTCATTAAACAGTCAGTACACATATTGTTTTTATGACATCGATTAAGAACCCCATGACGTGTCAACACTCTCCCTTCTTGACCTTGAGGACCTTTTTTTGGTGAAAATATACACAGCCAAAGTTACACCATTTTGAAAGTTTCTACAGATACAATTCAGTGACATCGATTACATTCTTCCAGCTGTGCTGCTATTCTCATTATCCTTTTCCAAATTATTCCATCACCATTATCTTCAACTCACTGTCCCCTAGGCTTCCCATCAAACCTTTT
>NW_004444090.1:3616914-3635983 GCF_000243295.1 Trichechus manatus latirostris
GCATTCTTTGTTGTTTGCTCGTCTGTGGACATGATACTTTTCACCTCCTTCTCCAATAGGCAGGGTCAGTTGCTCAGATATTGTACAGCAGGGCAGGTCCAGCTGAAGGGGAGTTGCTGGGATAGGTTTTTTTGTGGCATGTACCAGGGCTGACAGTGCAGACAGGGAATTAGTGCAGGGCAGGTTCCAGTAGGCCATGCTTGTGTTGCTTGGGAGTGTGATGTCCAGCACACTGTGCAGGTAGGCAGGAAGGAGGGGGTAGATTGTGATGTGTGGAGCTAAGATGGGTATGGGAAAGAAGAGAGAGAGGAGAGAGGAACAGGAGCCAAAAAACAGTGCTAAGGGAGTTTGCTCTTGGAGTGGAGAGATGAGAGACTGAGAAATGGGGAAAAACAAAAATAAAAAAAAAAAGAAAAATGGTAAAAGAAAAAAATGAATAAATCAAGAAACTGGAAATGAAGAAAGACAAAAAGGGAATAAGAGAGAGAAGAAAACTAGACAAAGAAATTTAAAAAAAAAAAAAAACCCAGAAACAAACCAAAAAAAAGAAAACAAGAAAAAAAGAAATGCTCCCAGGGATGTCCCTGTGCGTCTGCACAGAGTAAGCGACTAGCTTCCAAGCCACGTGGTACTGCCCGGCTAGAAGGGGCTCCCAAGCCAAGAAAAGAAAAAGAAAACAAACAAACAAATCAAAACAGAATAAATCAGAGCAAACAAACAAAAAAGCCCCGGGGTCCCACAAGCGTGGCAGCATGGGCCAGGAAGCAGTTTCACAGTTGAGTGGTGTTTCACAGCCTTTCAGGAAGAAGCAAAGATGGCGCACGGAGCCAGGTATTTAAGAGAAAGGAAGAGGAGGTGGTGAGAGGTAAGGAAGAAATCTATGGAAGCTGAAAAAAGCAACACTAGCAGCCAACAAATGGCACTCAGGGAGCTGGCCAGTGTAGGTGGGTGGAATCCAAGCAGCACTAGGGGGAAGCTCATGCTTCCTGGCCAATAGACTGTGGCTGCAGGAAGCAGAGGAGGCTAAGTGGTGGTGAAGAAGGGTGGAAGGTGGGAAAGCCTATATTGTGAGTTACCGGTTGTTTTGTCTCCTTCTGGAAGCTCTGCAAAGCTGCTTTCTCGTATCTTCTGTTCGCTGACCTCCGATAGGAGTCCAAGATGTTGGATTCGTGCTGCAGTAGCTGATAGGGGACCTCTGCATGTATCTCTCCTCGAGCTCTGTTCTCGGTCAGTTTCTTATTCCATTCAGTGCTTGGCTGAGTTCTTTATCTCTTCATTTGATGGTTAGGGTTTCAGGATTGACGTGTGACTCTGTTTGACTTAGTTTTTCTGATCTTTGCTGCAGAGGGACGGTATGGTGCTTCTGACTATAGTGCCATATTGCCCGGAAGCCTCTTTTACTTATTTTGGGCTGAATTACATGTTATTTTCCTAGCTTCTTAAATGGAAGTTTATCTCATTGAATTTACTTTTTTTTCTTTTCAATAATGATTGTTTAAAGCTATACATTTCTCTCTAAGCTCTACTTCAGGCTCATCTCCCAAATTTTGATATGCTGTGTTTTCAAGATTCAGAAGACGACATGGAATGAAGGCTATCATTGCTGATGTCAGATGGATCTTGGCTGAAAGCAGAGAATACCAGAAGGATATTTACCTTTGTTTATTGACTATGCAAAGGTGTTTGACTGTGTGGATCATAAAAAAATTATGGATAACATTGCAAAGAATGGGAATTCCAGAAAACTTACTTGTGCTCATGAGGAACCTATACATAGAAACAGAGGCAGTCATTTGAACAGAACAAGGGGATAGTAAGTGATTTAAAATCAGGACAGGTGTGTGTCAGGGTTGTATTTTTTCACCATACTTATTCAATCTGTATGCTGAGCAAATAACCTGAGAAGCCAGACCATATGAAGAAGAATATGGTATCAGGATTGGAGTAAGACACATTAACAACCTGCTGCATGCAGGTGACACAACCTTGCTTGCTGAAAGCAAAGAGGACTTGAAGCACTTACTGATGAAGATCAAAGACCACAGCCCTCAGTATAGATTTCACTTCAACATAGAGAAAACAGAATCCTCACAACTGGACCAATAAACAACACCATGATAAATGAACAAAATATTTAAGTTGCCAAGGATTTCATTTTACTTGGATCTACAATCAGTGCCATGGAAGTAGCAGTCAAGAAAACGAACGATGTATAGCAGTGGGCAAATCTTCTGGAAAAGACCTCTTTAAGTGTTAAAAAGCAAAGATGTCTCTTTGAGGACTAAGGTGAGCCTGACCCAAGCGATGATATTTTCAATTGCCTCATATACATGCAAAAGCTGGACAATGAATAAGGAAGACCAGAGAAGAATTGATACCTTCTAATGCTAGTGTTGGAGAATAATATTGAATATACCATGGACTACCATAACAATGAACAAATCCGTCTTGGAAGAAGTACAGCCAGAATGTTCCTTAGAAAAGAGGATGGCGAAACTTCATCTCACATACTTTGGACATGTTATCAGGAGGGACCAGTCCCTGGAGATGGATATCATGCTTGGTAAAATAGAGGGTCAGCAACAAAGAGGAATTCCCTCGAAGAATTGGATTGACACAGTGTCTGCCACAGTGAGCTCAATCATAACACCGATTCTGAGGAGGGTGCAGGACCGGGCAGTGTTTCATTCTTCTCTACATAGGGTCACTATGATTCAGAACTGACTCAATGAGACCTAATAACAATAACATTTACCTCTATCTTTCATTTCAGAGAATTTTCTATTTTCTTTGAGTTTCTTCTTTATTCCATGGGTTATTTTCTCATATGTGGCTTAATTTTTATATAATTGGGGGAATTTCCCAGATCTAGATAACTTACTATTTATTTCCAAGTTAATATTTGTGTGACTGAAGAATGTATTTTATATAATTTCAATCATTTTATATTTGAGACTTATTTTATGTCTCAACACATGGTCTATTATCAGTGTTCCATGTGCACTTGAAAATAATTTGTATTGAGTATAAAAAACCCGTTGCCACTGAGTCAATTCTGGACTCATAGCAACCCTATAGGACAGAGTAGAACTGCTCCATTGGGTTTCCGAGGAGTGGCTGGTGGATTTGAACTGTCCACATTTTGGTTAACAACCATTGCATGCCATAGCTCTTAACCACTGCGCCACCAGTTCTCCTGTACTGAGTATGATGTTCATAAATATCAATTAGTTTAAGTTGGGGGTTAATATTGTTCAAATCTAAGTGTATACACAATTGGGATTATTATGTCTTCTTCATGTGTTGATTCTCTTAACAGTTTAGAATATGCCTCTTTATCTTCAGTATTACTCTTTGTCTATAGTCTTCTTTGTCTAACAGTAATAAAGCCACACAAAATTTATTATATTTAGTGTCCACATGGAATATTTTTCCCACTCCTTTACTTTCAATACTTTGCATTACTGTGTCTTTATATTTATCATGTTTCTTGTCAACAGTATCTATCGGGCCTTGCTTTCAATCTACCTTCTAATAATGTTACACTTCTTCACAAAATTTACAACAGTCTAATCTCACTTTTTGTGCTCCCATTGTATTATATTTTACTTATACATACACTGTAAACCCCAATACATTGTTATTGCTTTTGTTTTAAACAGTGAAAAAAATTTAAAGACATGTAGATATGGATAAATAGGGGTTTTAAGACATTTTAAGAAAAGTATTTTACATTTACTGAAATATTTTCTGTTTCTGATGCTTATCACTCCTTCCCGTGGATCCAGGTTTCCATCTATTATCATTTCCTTTCTGTCTTCTTTTAACATGTCTTATAGTGTGGATTATAGGAGCCCTGGTAGCACAATGGTTAATTGATTGAATGCTAACTGAAAGGTCAGCAGTTCAAAGCTACCAGCTATTCCGTGGGAGAAAAGTCCTGGAGATCTACTCCTGTAAAGATTTCAGCCTAGGAAACCCTATGGGGCAATTCTGCTCACTCACACAGGGTTGCTATGAGTTGGAATTGACTCAATAACACACAACAACAACAACAACAACATGGAAACAAATTCTCTCAGATTTTCGGCAGTCTGAAATGTATTTCTCTTTTTTTTAGAAGGATACTTTTGCTGATTATAAACTCTAATATTATTTTTCAGCACTTAAAGGTGCAATTCCCTTTTTTCCTGGTTGGTGAGAAGTCAGATATTCATATTGTTTGTTCTTGTCGTTGTAAATGTATCTTTTATTCTTAGGTTGATCTTAAGGTCTGTTCTTTTTCTGTAGTTTTCAGTAGTTTGACTATGATGTGCCTGATTGTGGTTTTCTTTGTATTCTGCTTTAGTTTCACTGAGCTTCTAACATACATTCTTTTTAATTTTGAAAAGTTCAAGGAGCCCTGGTGGCACAGTGGTTAAAGTGATCGACTGCTAACTGAAAAGTTGGTGGTTCAAAAGCACCAGTGGCTCTGTGGGAGAAAGGTGCGGCAGTCTGCTTTATAGAGATTTACAGTCTTGGAAACCCTATGGGGTGACTATGATTTGGAATTGACTCGACTGCAGTGGGTTTGTTTTTGGTTTGGGGTTTTGGAAATTTCTCACCCAATATCTCATCAAGTATTTCTTCTTCTCTTTACTCTTTTCCCTCTCCTTCTGGAAATTCTAATACATGAATGTTCACTGTTTGCTTTGACTTTACAGATTCTGCATGCTGTGCTTTTTCTTTTTTTTATGTTCCAGTTTGGATATTTTCTATTGTCCTCACTTCAAGTGAACTAATCTTTTCCACTGTGCTCAGTGATTAAGCCTATCTAATGAATTCTTCTATCTGATAGCATGCTTTATGCTTCTACCATTCCGTTTTGGTTTTTTTCTTAAGAGTTTCCACTTCCCCACTAAACTTCTCCATCTCTTCACATGGGAGGCCCATCTTTGTCACTAAATCCATTAGCATTTTTATTGTAATTATTTTATAGTTCTCTTTGATAATTTCAACATCTGAACACTGGCATGATTCTACAGATATCCTTGTGTTCTACAGAGAAGTCACAGCTTATGAACCATGGAAATTCTGTTTCTAGTTTCTAGCTGTCAATTGTTTAGGTTGCTACCAGCTTTTTTCATTGTAAATAATCTCTCTTTATCCTGCTGGTCTTCCTTTAGTCTGGGAGGATTGCTGCATTGTGATCTCAGCTCCTCTTCTCTGCTATAGTCCTCTGAAGGTACCTGCCCTAAATTTCATGATGCCCTACATACTTCAGTGGGAGTCTGTCTCAGCTCTTATGCCCTGCTGCCAGCCTTTAGTGTATTAAACATGAACTTGATGAAGACCTGTGAAAGAGTTGTTGGGTGGGTGCAGACTTGCTTTCTGGGTAGGTCTCCTTTGAATTATAATCTGTTATAACATCCTACCCATGGTCATTAGATGTTTATCAAAATTTTGACTGGTTTCTCCTTCTACTCATCGAA
This sequence comes from Trichechus manatus latirostris, assembly GCF_000243295.1. Lineage (NCBI taxonomy): Eukaryota > Metazoa > Chordata > Mammalia > Sirenia > Trichechidae > Trichechus > Trichechus manatus. The sequence continues at coordinate 3,622,386 of NW_004444090.1, forward strand.
GGCCAATTCCTTCTCCTCCTTCCACATCATCAGAAATGAGGGCAGGTATATGCCTCTTCTCTCCTCTGAAGGGCTTGTCACTTTTTGGAATTTAGTTCAGTTATGGTTCTTTTCCTCCTCAGTGCTAGTGGATTAAAAATAACAACAATGACAACAATGAAACAGTGATCTTTTAATAGCTTATTGATCTTGTTTTGATTGTCATACCAAGAGCAAATGTCTTTTGTGACTTTAATTTCAAAATCAGAAGATGACATCCCCCAAAATATAGTTTTAAAAGTATTGCCAATAAGAATAGGAGCACTTCCAAATGCCATTGGGAGGTCTATTGTAGGAAAGTTTATTAGTGCATTAAATGTGTCAGAATAGAAGAGAGGTAGTCTGCCTGAAATCTAAAAAAAGAAAATGTAAGAAGTTGGTGCCACTGACATTGTCTTGGAGATAGAAAGGCAAGGCAGGCTTACCAAGTTAGAGGCTTGCAAAGAGCAGGCAACTTCCTGAATTCATTAATTTATTTATTCTTTGGTTACTTTATTTGTTAATTTGATGAGTCTTTCATTAAATATTGATTGAGGTATTTTTCTATGGAGATTTGTTGGAGAGATAGGCATATCAAAAGTAGAAGAGAATACATTTCTGCACATGAAGGTACAAGTGCTCAATGAATTAACTATTTTTACTACTAATATTACTGACAAGGTCCATGAAGATGCCATAAACTAGGATTGCAGAGAGATTCTGGAGAAATCATTGAATCACTTTTTTGACAGGGAACTGGGAGTCAAGTTGGTGCTGGTTAAGCAAACAGTGTTAGAACCTGGGTTAGATGGAAATTCTGGAAAAGGGAGTAGAATTGAAATAGATAAAAACTGTATACAATGGCTAGATGATGGTCCTCAGAAATGCAAAGTCAGTGTGATAATGTCTTGTAACAGCAAGGACAGGTAAGGAACTGGGTGAGGATTTTCAAGGAGGAGAAAAACTTAAGTTGCAAAATTACGGAGAACTTGGCCAGAACCATAAGGCAATCATATGAATGCATAAGACTCAAATGTTGGCTTGTGTTCTGATAAGTGCCATGTTCTGAGAATGGGGAGGTTTTAGAAGTTAGAATTTATAGGCTATTTTCCTAGTAAATATCATCTTTAAAAGCCCATGCCTCTTGGAGCAAGTAATGTTCCTAAACTTTTTAAATGGAGGAAGTGAATTTGTCTAGCTAACGTAAATATTTCATTTCAATGCAATTTAAAAATAAAAATACTCTGCATATAAAAATGCTAGGCACTAAGACAAAATTCCTGCTCTCAAGGATCTCATATATTGATAGAAGAAGAAATCATATAAATAAATAAATAATACACAATGTTAGATTCAGTTTCCTTAGGTAGACTAATTCTGTAGTTGAGATAATGGCAACAAGCTATTATAGGTTGATGGCATCATTGATTAAATATATAATTGATTTATTATTTCAGCAAACATTTATCCAATGCATATTATGTCCTTGCAGGGTACTATCAATATCATTGTTGCTGTTGTTAGCTGCTGTCCAGTTGGTCCCCAATTCATGGGGACCTTGTGCACAGTGGAATGAAATGCTGCTCAGTCCTGCGCCATCCCCATGAGTAGTTACCATTGTGATTCATAGGGTTTTCATTAGCTGGTTTTCAGAAGTAAGACTATGGACCTTTCTTCCTAGTCTGTCTTAGCCTGGAAGCTCTGCTGAAACCTGTTCAGTGTCATAGCAACAGGCAAGCCTCCACTGAGGGATAGGTGGTATCTGCACATGAGGTTCATTAGCTGGGAATTGAACCCAGGTCTTTCTTATGAAAGGGAGAGAATTTTACCACTGAACAATCACTGCCGTCTCTATCAATATCGTACAAGTCCCTTAATCTGAATCTACATTCCTCTGGTAGCCTTTGGACATTCCGTTTTTGTTGTCGTTGTTCAGCAAAGACACGCTAACCAGTTGATGTGAATACTGTGATCTACTTGGCAATTTACATATTTTCAGAAGAAATAAATATGTTGCCATGTAGTGATTTTATTCACAACCCTATGAATTTGATTAATGTGAATTATTTCTGTTTGATTATTATGTTTTTGTTGTTGTGTGCTGTTGAGTCAATTCCTGCTCACAGTGACCCTGTAAGTCAGAGCAGACCTTCCCCATAGGGCTTCCTCAGCAGTAATCTTTATGGGAGCAGATTGCCAGGTCCTTTGTCCCACAGAGCAGCTGGTGGATTTGAACCGCTGACCTTTTGGTTAGCAGTCAGGTGACTAACCATTGCACCACCAGGGCTAAAATCAAGCTTTAAAGTGTGCAAAACTGAAAACTAGCTGTTGAAGAAAAAGCATCCCCACCTCAGTGTTGACACTATGTGTAGTTCAGCCTACATTAATCTACCCAAGCCCTATTTCCACATTTCACATGCAAACCCTTTTATATGGAACATTATTCGCTGCATTTCTATTTAATTTATTCAATGAAATGAATTGCTTATGAAATACATTTTTATATTACATGAACTGAAAATGCATTGCCTTTTTCATTGGGAGAACTAAAAATTGAACATTTCTTTAGTAGTTGTAGGAGAGTAAATTTAATTTCATAGCAAATTTGTACTTAGAAAAGATTTAAAGTGAAAGGAGGTTTAATTGATGTTAGAAAGAAAGAGAAAGGAAAATCTGGGAAATTCTTGAATCATGTATTGTTTTTCTCGGTTTAAAAAAAAAAAAAAACTTTCACAAGATAGATTTCACTAGGAAACAAAAGAAAAACACCCACGTTCTATTTGATTCAGGCTGGGAGGACACTAAGGAAATAGAAAATGTACTTTATCTTTTGAAGTATTAAAAATATTGAACATAAAAAAATGATGAGAGATAATAAGGTAGAGCTACTGTCTTTTCAAAACGCACTTCTTGTGATTTCAGAGCAATCTGAGAAGGCCAGTGCCTATCATTCTCGCTGACTGCAAGGTAATAGCAGACTGACTCTAACTGTGAGATTAAATGAACATATGGCCGGGAACTTCAGCGGAAGATGACTTAGATTTCTTAGAATGATACTTTTTATCAAAAGTGGTGAAGGAATTGGGAGCAAAATTGAGAGCTACTTTTTCTTTTTACTTAAGCTAATTGGCATATAAACAGAGTTTTAATATTTGTATATATGTGTAAGACTCTGTCCTCTAAGGTCGCTATGGGTCAGAATTGACAGGACGGCAATGGGCTTGATTTTTTGGTTTTGGTATATGACTTAATTGTTTAAATTTTTCTTGGGCTTTAGATATAGTTACTGAAACTGATGAGCAGATTTTAAAAACCATTTAAGAAGCCTACCTTTTTTCTGTTAAAAATATGCATCAAGGACATGTTTATCCCCTTAGTTTTCGTAGCTGTATTAAAACCTCTGGCTCAGGAGTCAGATTCAGCCCTGAGCCTGAATTTAACTGACCTGCCCATTTCTGAAGGCTACTGCAGCCCAGAAGATAATTTTTGGGAAACTGGCTTTTTCAATTTTCTCAATAATAGTAAAACCTTTTTAAAGATTAGTAATTAGACATATGAAGCACTCTAAAGAATTGTAAATCAGTTAAAAAAGCATTTAAAAATACAGTAGATGACAAATGCTTACCATTGGAGGTCACATCCAAGCAAAAAGCTAAGTCTAAAAGCCAACTTAGAATCCAAACTTACAGAGCTTCTAATTCAAAGACAGTGAACAGAGAAATGGGTTTACCTTTTTTCTCTTCCCAATTCCATTGAAATGACAGAGATGTTTCACAGACAAAAATCCATAGCTGCGTTTCTATCAACAGAGTTGAAATTGTGAATAATTTCAGAGAATAGATTGTTATTGACAGAAAATAGAGAGTAGGAGAAGTTATAGGGAGCTCAACACAGTCAAAGAAGATGTCTTGGATGTTCTGGGAGAGGTTCCAAGTTAAGCATTAACAGGTACAGAGAGTGGGAGGGGGCTGTGAAGCAGAATCAGTATAATTATCTAGAAGTCTGTCTGTAGACTAAAAGGGCCAATGTAGCTCTCTTCAGCCTCCTGACAGAGACTTACAGCAGCGACATTTATTGCCTACCTAAAGCCCAAGGACTTTCTTCCTAAAGAAAGTAAAGTAGACGACCGACCGGATAGGCTAGCATATCCAGTGTGACATTTGTCAAGTGAGACAGAAGCAGAGCTGACTTCCAGGTAAAGCAAAGCTCTACAACTATACAGAAGGAATTTTAAAGAAAAGATTTCTCTGACCAGGAGAAAAATACACAGAAGTGCTCCATTCCCATAGTAATATTCTTGTTATCTTGACATTTGAGCAGCCTGCCTGCTTACCCCCTGCCCACACCCTCTAAAATGATGCATACCCATTGACATGTTCTCACCTATTTCCACAGAAAGGGAAAGCAGCAGAAAAAGGCCTTTTGCGGAAATAGAACCTAGACAGAGACTGTATGACAGCTACCAGGATTCATTAATCAAGTCCTTTATTTATAAATATGAATTGCCAACTAAAGTTAATCAGAGGGTTTAAGAAACCTGACAACCTAAATGCGGAGAAACAATCTAAAAAAACAGATCAACTAACTCCAGAGGAAACAAGTAATTCAATGAATATAAGAGATTTTGAAAAATATTCTGATTTGAGTGGATACCACTTAAAAAAGAAAGAAAGAAAGACAGGAAAACTAGTCTGCTATTATTCAAAACAAGCAATAATTTTTGGAAGTAAAAAATAATTTTTTGAAAAGTTAAAAAGGAAATCAACAGAAAGCCTAAATACCAAATTCATGATCCATTTTGAATATAAAGTTGATAAACTCACAAAACATATGGAAAATATGAGTAGAGTAGTGATGAGGCATTGAAAATCAATTCAGGAGGTCCAATATCTTTCAAGTAGTTTTACAAAAAAGTACCAGGAACACTGCAATGTAGACATTATTTAACATTACAAAAAGAGAAAAAATTTTCTTTATCAAAGAAAAGAAGGAAAATTTACCATCTGAAAGAGCCAACTAATTGGTGATATTTCAGAACTCAGAAGGATAATGAGTTGTTGTTAGCTGCTTTAGACCTCATATGTGCAAATAGAGCTGTTCCATAGGGTTTTCAAGGCTGTGACCTTTCAGAAGCAGATCGCAAGGACCATCTTCTAAGGCACCTCTGGTTAGCTCTGAACAGCCAACATTTTGGCTAGTAGTTGAGCACTGAACTCTTCGTGTAACTGCCCCAAAAGTTTCCAGAGTAGAGGAAAAATAGGTTACTGGAGGGTAACCAAAAAAAAGAAAAGCAGTGGTCTCTGATTTTGAGGAGTGGATAGGTTGACCATATGACCAAAAGAGGATTTATAAGCAAAATATAGCCAAAAATTGAGATAGGTACTTACATTAGGCTAACTAGATAGAGCTCTGGAGGAGAAAAGGGCTGCTAGTTTTAGGCACTCAGGAGAGGCTTCACAGAGGGAGTGCCATTGACCTGGGTCTTGAAGCACAAGTAGGAGTTTACCTTAAATGTCTAGAAAATCAGAAACAAATACAATAATCTGCTCACTTTTGGTGACTGGGAATCTTCACTTCTTATGTTTCTTATACAAGTTCTATTTTCCATTATATTCCCATTGCCATATTTATACTGCATTCTCTCCACCCCAAGTTAACGTCAAATTTTTAGTAAACAGGCTATATAGCTTAAGTAGGAGTCCTTGAGTAGTGCAGTTAAACATACTCAGCTGCTAACCAAAAGGTTGGAGGTTCTAGTACACTCAGAAAAAACAACAACAACCAAACCCATTGCAGTTGAGTCGATTCTAACTCACAGCAACCCTATAGGACAGAGTAGAACTGCCCCATAGGGTTTCCAAGGAGCAGCTGGTGGATTCAAAATACTGACCTTTTGCTTAGCAGCAGAGCTCTTAACTGTCATGCTACCAGCACTCCAAGTCCACCCAGAGGTACCTTGAAAGAAAGATCTGGTGATCTACTTCTGAAAAATCAGCCATTGAAAACTCTATGGAGTACAGTTCTACTCTGACACACATGTGGTTGCCATGAGTTGGAATTTACTCAAAGGCAACTAGTACTGGTATATAGCTTAAATAAATAAAAATATTTAGTTCCTTAGTTAAATGTAAAAAGCAGGCAGGTTAAAGTTTTTATATTTTTCAGGGAACTAACTAAAAAAAAAATGTGATTCTCAACTTATGGTAGTGTGCTCACTCCTGTGCCAGGGCCTTTAGTACATAATATTAACGATTTCATTACTTAGATGACATGATTTTGTAACTGGAGGAATATGATCAATTGAGACTCCTCAACAAGGAATGAAATCGTCTCTAAATTAAATATCCAGATTATAAGGCTTTCTATTCATGTCAAAACAGATAAAGAAGAGACCTCTTGTATGAAAAGGATTAAGGGAGACTGCAATGTGGTTGTGATAATTCTGGTAGCCTAGCTTGGCACTTGAATGTTTATGAGAAAAAAAAAAAGGTTGGTAAAACCTGAAAACAGTATGTTGTTGTGCTTTTTCATTTTCAAGGACCATGGATCTCCATAAATTATTTTCAGATAAAGATGTTTTAAACTGATGACACAAAGCAGTGGAAAGTCTATTAGTGAGTCAATAAACTGATGAACAAGCTTTATTGAGTACACCATGTACGCAGCACTACACGCTGACTATTTTAAGGAAGGCATTATCAATATCAATGCCAAGTCCTACCTTTGGGAATAAATTGGTGACATTTAGAGTTTCCAAAATAAAGTTAAATTTTTATAATCATAATATTGGAAATTAGAGTTCATATCTTAAAATGCAATTTCATTTTATAATGCTACTTGTTCATATATACATACATATTTATATAATATATATATTGTGTGTATATATATATGTATATGTCAAACCAGTTGCCATCAGATTGCTTCCAACTCATGTCAACCTCATGTGTTTTGGAGTAGAACTGCACTTCATAGGGTTTTCAATGGCTGTGAGCTTTCAGAAGTATATCTCCAGGCCTTTCTTCTGAGGAGCCAACCTTTCAGTTAGTAGCCAGTAGCTGAGTGCTTAACCATTTGTGCCAGCCAGGGACTCTTTCTTTCTCTCTCTTTCTATACCTATATATATGCGTGTGTGTGTGTGCGTGTGTGTGTAAGTGTAATTTAGAATAAAATAATAGAATATTTGGGGGTCCTCTGTACCCAGTTAAATTGAGTTGGTTTTGTTAAAATTGACTTTAGTAATCTTTAACTTTAATGGTGGAGAACTGGCTTATGACAGTTCAAAAAAGAAGGAAAAGCTTGTGTTTGTGGGCAGAGGTGATATGTAGCTTAATCCTTTAGTTCAGAAATAAGGGATATCTCTTTGGAAATCAAACAGCATTAGTCTGGCCGTCAGGAAACCTTGAAATCCATTCCAGAGGCTATTTTTGGCAAAAAGCAAGGGGCGTGTTTAAGATGACAATAAAAGATTTACATAAGGCATCTGATTCTAAGAAAAAGAAATGCTTAAAGGCAGCAGAGGAAAGTTTGGAACCCAATCTGGAATTTTAAGAGGGCTTTTAGTTTCATCGACTCCATGGCAAGGGGTTTTAGTTTTATCACTTAGCAAAGGAAAATTGTTACTATTTGAATAAGCCTTGTTGATAACATAATTATTTGGACAGAAAGCTCAATCTCCTCTTCAACTCAGAGCATTCAGGGAATCTGACCTCCTACAAAGAGCCTTGCCCAACCAATGGGAGCTGATGTTATGATTTCCTTTCCATACACCCACCTCCTAATCTGAAATTGTACCTACAATGAGGGTGCGACCTTAATGGTCTCAGAGGCCTCTTTCATCTCTAATGGTCAATGGGTTTTACAGTTCACTTTGTTATTTTTTCCCCCCACATAACCCATTTTTACTAGCAGTTTAAAAATTGATATACATTATTCATTAGCCAGTGTTTGTACAGCTGGTATGTTTATTTGTGTCCCTATTGTCTAATTTACTCTAGAACTGCTGGGGAAGCAACGACCATGTCTTATTTGCTTGATCCCAGCACCAAATCCATTAAAATATTTTTTGTAGAAAAATAATTGTATGTATTGTGTGTGTTTATAGATAGATTGATGGTACAATTTTCAGTTTGAGACACACACAAGGTATACGAATGTGGTTATGGGAAAGTGGCTGAAAGAAGACAGAAGTGGGAGAGACAGAGGACCCTTATTTTAAAGTAAGATTTCCATTTTCTTAAGACTTTACAGTGTCTTGATGTTTTAACCAAATATGCCAAAGTAAAGGAAGCACAGCATAAATCCTCTACCTGCTAATGTGTTCTGGGTTTATGTCATTTGCTATTTTTCCAAAGACTGAAAATTTCCAAGGGTAAAGACACTAATTAGTGACTGGAGTGACAGATGGGCTAAAGAAAGAGAAGTCCTGCTACTTGGGTTTTCTCTGATTTCTGTCCACCATCTTCTAGAAAAATAATTGTATAGGAGTACAGAGTGCCTTAAATTGAGGATATATCCATTCACAAGTCCTTTAAAGCAACAGAATGTAGAATTACTATTTTAATGTCCAAGTTATTTTGAAAAGTTTATCATCATAGTACTTGAACTAAATTAAAAAGCCCATTAGTTAGCACTGTACCTTTTAGAGAAGGGTACTATGTCTGTTGGGCTGAAAATTATGTAAGAGAGCATCAAAGAGTCAGGACTAACTAGTTTTCTGTTGCAAGGTTCCTGCTCCTCTCCAGCTTGGCAATACCATCTATCACCATCATGCCTGTGAAGTAAGATTATAATTGTACTAATGATGCGTTTGGCAAGTAAGATGATAATTACCTTATTTGAAAGTTCACTTATGTGACTGTCTTCTTCTGTTATCATCTGGTTGACTATTGTCAGTTGCTTCAAATCTCACTTCAGGGGATATGTCATCTGTGAAGAGTTTTCTGTCAACCTCTTCTCTCTATGGCTCCCTCTCCATTCTGGGATAACTTCCAGTCATTGGCATTTGTGTGTTGTTGTAACACCTTTTCTTTCTACCCATCTGTAAGCTTTTTGAAAGCACAGCAAAGAGTCTTCGTTCAGTATCATCTGTCCCTGGTTCCAGGACATTCATTTAGAGACGTGATACATAAATGACAGTTTGGATGAGTGGATAAATTCTACATTTTACCTCTATAATTATCTAATTAGATGTAACTTTTGTACTGGGAAACCCTTAGAAATTATACCCTGGAATTCTTTATGTTTTTTCTTCTTATACTATTTTATTGACTCAAGTCCCAATCAAGATAACAGAGAAATTTACTCATTGAAAGAAGCTGATTTTTCCTATTTGCAAATACTCTGATTACCATTAGAAGAAAATGTGGTTAAAGCTGAGAAATAGCAACAAACACTCTATTTAAGATACAGATGTATTCTACCATCTCACAAAATCTAACTTGGAGTCTTACAACTGTGTTTCCCTAAACTCACTTACAATTCCGTGTGTGTGTGTGCGCGCGCGCGTGCGTGTGTGCGTATGTTCCCATGCTGGCATCCAAAAGGTCTCTGCTAGCACATCCTACTTCCTCCATCCCTGAAAAATCTGGTCTGCTCAGCCTGATTATCTGCTGAGGCCCCGCATCGGTGTTACCTTTTCACAGCTCTTTCCATCTTCCCTCCCAGGACCTCCTGTGTTGCCCTCTGTGCTGAAAACCTCATTTCCTTCCTGAAATGAGTTTTTTCCCAGACCCCTAGGACAGTGGGGACTCCTAGACATCTACAGCAGATGCATTTGAGCTCTTTTCTAATCTGTCTAATAATTTCTGTGCTCTTTAAGAATACCTTCTTTCATGAAAATGCTGCAGCTTCCCTTGCTCTGAGGTCCAGTCCCTTTTATTCTCTGCTCTGTTACTATAACCTACTGCTGTCTAGCCGATTCCAAATCATAGTGACTCTACAGGGCAGAGTAGAACTGCCCCATGGGGTTTCCAAGGCTATAATCTTTACGGAAGCAGACTGCCACATCTTTCTTCTGAGGAACGGCTGGTAGGTTCAAACTGCCGACCTTTCGGTTAGCAGCCAAGTACTTAACCACTGCACTACCAAGGGCTCCTTTCTATTACCATAGGGCAATGCTTTTGGTCTCTATTAGATGTAGCTTATATGCATCTCAACTACAAGGAAACATTTGTAAGAGAAATATGTTATTATCTTTTTAAGAACTTTATTCAAAGAGCAAACAACAATGAATGTTTCAGAAAAACAAAGAATTATCAGCAATTACCATGGGCACACTGACTGCATGTCCTAGATTCTGATTCAGTTTATTTTCCAACTATTTTATTTTACTGTCCCACTAACTATCTCGTATTAGTGTAAATGCAGTGGTTTATTCCATAAATATGGTTACCACATAGGGTTATACCAATTTTGAACCTAATTGAGAAGGGAGGTAGAAATGAACTCTTGTTGTTAGGTGACTTCAGTCAGTTTTGACTCATAACTAACCCCTGTACAGCTGTATCCACGAGTTCTGCATCTGAGAATTTAACCAATCATGGATAGAAAACATTTGGGGGGAAAAGAAAAGGTCGTATATAGTTGTAGGTACCCTGCTGTAGCCCCCTGCCATTTCGCAGATCCTCAGTCTCTCTCCAGCTCTGACTGTTTGAGCATTGTTTGCCTCACGTCTGATGTGTGCTGTTCAGTTAGGCCTATGATAGTTGTTTCTGTAATGAACATATGCAAACTTTTTCTTGTGATTATTCACTAAATAATACAGTAGTACATAACAACTATTTACATAGCATGTACATTGTATTAGCTAGTATAAGTAATCTAGAGATGATTTAAAGTATACAGGAGGCTGTGCATAGGTTATATGCAAATACTACATCATTTTATATAAGGGACTTGAGCATCCCAGGATTTAGGTATCCATGAGGGTCCTGAAACTAATGCCCCTCAGATGCTGAGGAATGACTGTATCACTATCACAACAAAACAAAACACTGCCTGATCCTGCTCCATCCTCACAATCATTGCTATGTTTGAGCCCATTGTTTCGGCCACTGTGTCTATCCATCTCATTGAGGCTCTTCCTCTTTTTTGCTGTTCTGCTACTTTAACGAGCATGATGTCCTTCTCCAGGGACTGCTCCCTCCTGATAACAAGTCTGTTATGGTTAAGGTTGTGTGTCAACTTGGCTGGGCCATGATTCTCAGTGGTTTAGCAGTTATGATGTAGTTTGGCAGCTATGTAATGATACAAGCACCTCCATAACGAGATCTGATACCATGTAATCACCTCCATGATGAGGTCTGTTATGAGCAGCCAATCAGTTGAAAGGGAGTTTTCTAAAGCTCACTGGAATTTGCTCACTCTGGATCCTGCAACTTTTTCCTGTTAATATGACCTCAGGTTCTTGGGACTTGAGCTAGCGGCTTACCTGCCAATTTTGGAATTCACTGGCCTCTGTGAGCCAGAGGCCTGCTGTCTGACCTGCTGATGTTGGATTTGCCAGCCCCTGCAGCTACCTGAGTCAAGAGAAGCCTCCAGCCTGACCCAAGGACTTCGGACTCTCCAGCCTGTACAATTGCGTGAGCCATTCCTTGATATAAATCTCCCTCTGTCTATATATTTGGAGCCCTGGTGGCACAGTAGGTAAGAGCTACCGCTGCTAACCAAAAGGTTGGCAGTTCAAATCCACCAGCTGCTCCTTGGAAACCCTATGGAGCAGTTCTACTCTGTCTTGTATGGTCACTATGAGTTGGAATCGACTCAATGGCAATGAGGTTTTTTTTTTTTTTGGTATGTATATATTTATACACTTAACTGGTTTCTCTTCCCTAGAGAAACCAGCCTAAGACATTTGGTAGCAAGAGTGGTTATATAGAAACAAAATTGTAAGGATGAGTTTTCTAAATTGAGTCTCAGGTCTGGTTAGTCTTAAAGATGTTCCAGTAGAAAAGAGGGCACTGCTATTCATGGCATGAGGTGGCAATAGAAATATGCAAAATATCACCACCAATAGATCAGGTATTGGTGAGAGGTGAGGCTCTGGGTGATCGCATGTTTGAAACCTTTCTACAGTTTTGTCAGAATGAGAAGTTTAAGGAAGCTGGTTGGTTGATCCTGCTTTTGCTAGACAAAGTGGTGAAATAAAAAGATAAGCTCAGGCCTTCAGAGTCACAGCTCAAGTGTCACATAACCTACCTCAAAGTTTCCAACTGTGCTTTGAAAAAAAGCTGTATTTTTTGTAGTAACAGAGCTGATATTGCTGAAAACCAAACTCAGAGTCTTATTGTAAGAGTGGCTGAATTACTACATCAATTGACTTCCCAACCTCGAATTGTGTCTGAGTTAAAGTGAGGGCATTGAATGGGAAGAAATGGGATTCTGAAACTTGGGATGTTGGTATATGGGCAGATAATCAGGAAGCTGGAGACACTAAGCCCCTAAATGCCACTGAATCACTTCTGCCAATAGGACCATCCCTCTCACTTTCATCTGAAGAGATTATGCTGTCTTTGTCTGCTAAGACACTCTCCCCAGTAAAACCATTAGCCCCTCCATCCTTATCTGAATAGTCTGACTTGTATGGATTTACGGTGTTGGCTACTTAGTCACGGTGTCCCAAGGAGTAAAACTGATCAGAATTCTACTAATTATTTACTTGATCTGTAAAGGTGGAAAAATTCTAGGTCAGGTGAGTGGCAGTCTAACTTGAATTGCCAGAACAGAGAGTCTCGGCCCCTCACTCAATTTATGGACTTGAGCCAGTTTACAGACCCAAAATCCATTGAATGAAGGGGAGGCCAGGTACCTTTGAGGAAGGACAACACTACACTGCCAAAAATTTATACTGTTATACTTCTCACAGCCTTCCCCAAGCGGATCTAGGCCCTTTTACAAGAGTGACTGTTCCTTGAGGATAAAGAAATAATCAGACTTTTCAGGGATTACTGAATATTGGCTCTGAACTGACATTAATTCCAGAAAACCCAAAATGTCACTGTGGTCCACAAGTCAGAGTAGAGGTTAATAGAGATCAGGTTACTAATGGAGTCTTGAGGAGCTGAGGTTTGGCTCCCAGTGGGTTCAGTGGGTCCCCAAACTCATTCTGTAGTGATTTCCCCAGTTCCAGAATGCATAATTGGAATAGATACACTCAGCAACTGGCATAACCCCCACATTGGATTCCCTGACAAGTGGAGTAAGGGCTATTATGGTAGGAAAAGCCTCATGGAAGCCATTAGAACTGCCTCTACCTAGGAAAATAGTTAATCGAAAAGCAATGCCAAATTCCTAGAGGGATTGCAGAGATTATTGCCACCACCAAGGACTTGAATGATACACGGGTAGTGATTCCCACCACATTGTAATTCTACTCACCTCTTTGGCTTGTGCAAAAAAAGATGTATCTTGGAGAATGACAGTGGATTATTGAAAACTTAACCAGGTGGTGACTCCAATTGCAGTTGTTGTTCCAGATGTAGTTTCATTGCTTGAGCAGATGAATACATCTCTTTTTTTTTTTTTTTTTAATATTTTATTGTACTTCAGGTGAAGGCTTACAGAACAGATAGTTTCTCATG
>NW_004444090.1:3636083-3652067 GCF_000243295.1 Trichechus manatus latirostris
TGGCCGTTGGTTTTGCATAGATGCCCTTTATTATGTTGAGAAATTTCCCTTCTATACCTATTTGATTGAGAGCTTTTATCAGGAATGGGTGTAGATGAATACATCTCTTGGTAACTGGTATGCAGCTATTGATCTGGCGAATGCCTGTTTCTCCATACTTATTTTGCAGGACGCCCAGAAGCAGTTTACCTTCAGCTGGCAAGGCCAGCAATACACCTTCAGTGTCCTGCCTCAAGTATATATTGACTCTCCAGCCCTTATGTCATAATATAGTCTGCAGGGAACTTCATCGCCTTTCACTTCCCCAAAACGTCACCCTGGTCCATTGCATTGATGACATTATGCTGATCTAGTAAGACCTAGTAAGGAGGAAATGTCAATGACTCTGGACTCACTGGTATAACATTTGCGTGCTAGAGGGTGGGAAATTAATCTGACAAAAATTGAGGCAGCTTTCACCTCAGTGAAATTTCTAGGGGTCCAGTGGTGTGGGACATGTCGAGATATTCCTTCTAAAGTGAAGGATAATTTATTGCATGTGGCTCCACCCACAACCAAAAAGGAGGCATAACGCCTAGTGGGCCTCTTTGGATTTTGGAGGCAACATATCCCACATTTGAGTGTGCTACTCTGGCCTATGTATTAAGTAGTTCAAAAAGCTGCTGACTTTGAGTGAGGCCCAGACCAAGAGAAGGCTCTGCAACAGGTTCAGGCTGCCATACAAGCAGCTCTGCCACTTGGGCCATATGATCTGGCTGATCCAATGGTGTTTGAAGTGTCAGTGGCAGATAGAGATGTTGTTTGGTGTCTTTTGCAGGCCCCTATTGGTGAATCACAGCACAGACCCTTAGGATTTTGGAGCATATTGCTGCCGTCCTCTGCAGATAACTATTTTCTTTTTGAGAGGCAACTTTTGACTTGTTACAGGGCCTTAGTAGAGCCTGAACCCTTAACCATGGGACATTAAATCACCATGTGGACTGCACTGCCCATCATGAACTGGGTGTTGTCCAACCTACAGAGTCATAAGGTTGGATGTGCACAGCAGCACTCCCTCATTAAATGGAAGTTGTAACTATGAGATCAGTCATCAGCAGGACCTGAAGGCACAAGTAAATTGCATGAGGAACTGGCCCAAATGTCCATGGTCTCCACTCCTGTCACTTTATCTGCCCTCTCCCAGTATGCACCTATGGCCTCATGGGGAGTTCTTTATGATCAGATGACTGAGGAAGAGAAAGCTTGTGCCTGGTTTACAGATGGTTCTGCACGATATGCAGGCACCACTCAAAAGTTGACAGCAGCAGAACTACAACCCTTTCTGGGACCTCCCTGAAGGACAATGGTGAAGAGAAATCCCCCTAATGGGCAGAAATTCGAGCAGAGGTTGTTCACTTTGCTTAGAAGGAGAAATGGCCAGATGTGCATTTGTATACTGATTCATGGGCTGTGGCCAATGGTTTGGCTGGATGGTCAGGGATTTAGAGGGAACATGATTGGAAAATTGGAGACAAGGAGGTATGGGGAATAGGTATGTGGATAGACCTCTGAATGGGCCAAAGAAGTGAAGATATTTGTGTCTCATACGAATTCATACCAAAGGGTGAACTTGGCAGAGAAAGATTTTAGCAATCAAGTGGATAGGATGATGTGTTCTGTGGAAATCAGTCATCCTCTTCCCCCAGCCACTCCTGTCATTGCCCAATGGGCTCATGAACAAAGTGGCCATGGTGGCAGGGATGAGGTTATGCATGGGCTCAGCAACATGGACTTCCGCTCAGCAACATGGACTTCCACTCACCAAGGCCAACTTGGCTACAGCCACTGCTGAGTACCTAATCTGCCAGCAGCAGAGACCAACGATGATTCCCTGATACTCTACCATTCCTAGAGGTGATCAGCCAGCAACCTGGTAGCAGGTTGATTACATTGAACTGCTTCCATCATGGAAAGTGCAGTGTTTTGTTATTACTTGAATAGACACTTACTCTGGATATGGATTTGCCTTCCCCGCATATGATATTTTTGTGAAAACTACCATCCGTGAACTTATAAAATGCCTTATCCACTGTCAGGATATCCCGCGCAGCATTACCTCTGATAAAGGAACTCACTTCACAGCAAATGATGTGTGGCAATGGGCCCATGCTTATGAAATTCACTGGTATTGGCATGTTCCTCATCATTCTGAAGCAGCTGTCTTGATAGAACGATGGAATGGACTTCTAAAGACACCATTACGGCAACAGCTAGTTGGCAATACCTTGCAGGTTGGGGCTATGTTCTCCAGGAGGCTATATATGCTCTAGGCTAGTGTCCAATATATGGTGTTATTTCTTCCTTATCCAAGATTCATGGGTCCAGGAATCAAGGGGTGGAAATGGAAGTGGCACCACTCACTATTACCCCTAGTGACCCACTCTCAAAATTTTTGCTTCCTGTCCCTGCAACCCTATGCTATGTGGGTCTAGTGGTCTTATTTCCAAAGGGAGGAATGCTCACACCTGGGGATACAACACTGATTCCACTGAACTGGAAGTTAAGAATGCCACCTGGCCACTTTGTGCTCCTTATGCCTCTGGATCAACAGGCAAAGAGGGGAGTTACTGTATTGGCTGATGTGATTTGACCTGATATCCAAGAGGAAATCAAAATGATATTACATAATGAAAGTGTCTTAGCTAGTGCTGCTATAACAGATACACCACAAGAGGAATACTTTAACAAATTTATTCTCTCAAGTCTAGGCTATAAGTCTGAATTCAGGGTGCCAGCTCCAGGGGAAGGATTTCTCTCTCTGTCTTCTCTGGGAGAAGGTTCTTGTCATCAATCTTCCCCTGGTCTAGCAGTTTCTCAGCACAGTGACCCCAGGTCTGAAGGACGCATTTCCCTCCTGGGTCTTCATTCTCAGGGTGATGAGGTCCCCCATCTCACTGCTTGCTTCTCTCTTTTGTATCTCAAAAGAGATAGACTCAAGATACAACCTAGTTTTGTAGATCAACTCCTGCCTCATTAACATAACTTCCTCTAACCTTGCCTCATTAACATCATAGAGGTAGAATTTACAACGCATAGGATAATCATCAGATTACAAAATAGAGGACAACCACACAATTCTGGGAATCATGGCTTAGCCAAGTTGACACACATTTTTGGGGGACACAATTCAATCCATGACAGAAGGTAAAGAAGAGTACATCTGGAATACAGGAGATCCCTTAGGATGTCTCACTACTACCATGCCCTGTGATTAAAGTCAATGGAAAATTAGAGCACCCAGTTCCGACATAACTACCAATGGCCCAGACCCTTCAGGAATGAAGGTTTGGGTCACCCCACCACAAAAAGATCCATGACCAGCCGAGGTGCTTGCTGTGGTTAAAGGGAATATGGAATGGGTGGTGGAAGAAGGTAGTTCGAAATACCGGCTACAACCATGTGACAGTTCTACAAATGAGGACTGTAATTGTTATGAGTATTTCTTCCTTGTATGTGTGTATTAGGTAGTTTTGTTTTCTTGACTTATAAAATATAAGATGTAAACAGGGCTAGTGCATTTTTGGTTAGTGCATTTTCAGTTGTACATGTTAGTTGTGTAATGTTAGGTGTAAGTATGATTTTATAGTTTTCTTTATTTAGAGATTATGTATGGTTTAAGGAGATGTGTATAGGGGCCAAGATTACAAGGGGTGGACTATGACTGTAAAGGCTGTGTGTCCATTTGGCTGGGCCATGATTCTAACTACACGGTTTGGTAGTTATGATGTAGTTTGGCAGCTATGTAGTGATGTAATCACCTCCAAAATGAGACCTGATATAAAGTAATCATCTCCATGATGGGATCTATTACTAGCAGTCAATCAGTTTCAAGGGAGTTTCCTTCAGGTTGTGGCCTGCATCCAATATAGGAAGACTTTCTGGCAAAGCTCACTGGCTTTTGCTCACTTTGAATTCTGCAGCTCGTTTCTGTTCATCTGACCTCTGGTTCTTGGGACATGAGGTAGCAGCTTAGTTGCTGATCTTGGAATTTGTCAACCTCTGCAGCATGTAAGCCAGAGGCCTGCAGTCTGACCTGCAGATCTTGGATTCACCAGCCTCTGCAGCTACATGGATCAGGAGAAGCCTCTATCTTGATCCATGGACTAGGGACTTTCCAGCTTCAACAACCTCATGAACCATTTCCTTGAAATAAATCTCTAAGACAATGTCCAAAGTGCATGAGAGAAGTCTCGCCATCCTCCCTTTTAAGGAGCATTCTGGCTGTACTCCTTCCAAGATGGATTTGTTCACTTTTCTGGCAATCCACAGTATATTCAATATTAGCCAGGTGTTTTTAGAATGAAAAAAAAAAAAAATTGAATGGAAATATTCTCCAGATTTGCCTTCAAAGGCAAAGGGAAATGTGAGTGGGACAATCATCTTCATTACCAAATAATACATGATTGCCAGATTTCTCAAAGCTAGCCAAATATTGATTGGGAAAAAAAACGTTTTTTTAAAGGCAAGATTAAGTAAATTACTCTCAAATGTTTTAAGATATTCATGAGCTAAATTTTAATGCTAAGAACAGATAGTTGCATTTAATGTTTAGAACAGATATCCTCTGGTATGTAGGGTGGTGTTTTTGAGAAATAATATCAGCTTCAGGAGAAGATATTTTAGTATTTTCAAAATTCCATTCTCCTAGTCGAATCAATTAGTTTTGACCATCACTATTTAATGAGAAGCCACTGGGAGCAAAGAATCAGCCAGGTCCTTATGCAACTATAGAGCTATGGATAGAAAATAAGGTGAAACATTCTGTAGTTAATTATCTGACCCTATTCTGGTGTTGCCTCTAGGTGGTTTCACTGGGCTCCATTTTTAACAGGCAGCCCCCCATGGCTACTCGTTTAAGATAAGGTTGGGTTTGGAGACTCATTTAGAGGGAATTACTGAAATGGTTCATTTTGCACTCTGTCTATCCCATAGCATTTTACTTCCTTCATCACTATTATTTAACGTGTTGGAATCAAAGATAGGAAAGAGTAAATAGCTTGCTAAAGCAATACTGACAAATTCAAAAGTTCCTCCTTACCCCCTGTGATGCTTAAGATTGTGTGTCAACTTGGCTGGGCCATGATTCTCCATATTTTAATGTAATCACTCCCATGATTGAATATACTGTGAGTAGCCAATCAGATGAAAGGGAGTCTCCTTGGGGTTGTGGCCCGCATCTGTATATAAGTAGATGTTCTGGCTTTTTGCTCTCTCTGCATCCTGCGGCTGCTTCCTGTCGTCTCATCTCCCGTTCTTGGGACTTGAGCTGTCAGCTTATCTGCCGAACCTGGGATTCATTGATCTGCACAGCCTGTGAGGGGGAGCCCTGCTCTCCGAACTTCCGATCTTGGGCTTGCCAGCTTCTGCAGCTGTGTGACTTGGGAGAGGCCTCTACCCTGATCCACGGACTTGGGGCGTTCTAGCCTCTACAATCATGTGAGCTGTTTCCTTGATATAATCTCTCTTTATATATATATTTATACACTTTACTGGTTTTGCTTCTCTAGAGAACCCAGCCTAAGACACCCCCTTTTTCTTTAGAAATGTGTCTTATTTGGTTGGGCTTCTCTTTTAAAGTTTTCTCCTGTTGGGAGTTTGCTGCTCTGGTCCTGGAAATGGGAAAGCAGGGTTGTGAAGTCATATTTGAATTATGGGACTCTCAGCGAATCATTTTATTTGATGACTGTCCTCTTGGTTTAATCTTTTACTTTCTACTAAGCAGTCTTCTGCAACATTTATTGAGTTCGGCCAAGTGAGTCAAACCAATATGGGCTCTTCCTAGTAGTGTAGTTTGTACAGTTCCACTTAACAGAAGACTTCCCTTAAATGGTCAAGCAAAGAGATATAGTAAATGGTTTGTAAAATTTATAAGATCTGAGGTCAAACCCTGGTGAAACAATGTACTAGCTGTGCAGTGGATAAGTTATTTATCTTTCTAAGTACCAAATTCTGAATAATAAATTTATAAAAAGAATAAGAGTCTTATCAGCTCTACAGGATACATATAAGGTTTACTTATCATATGTGAAAATTTTTGTGAAACATTAACAGATAGTCAATAAAATTTAATCTCTTTACTTTCTTTTAGGATCATGTGAACTAATATTTATTCAGTGCCTCCAAGTGCCTACTACTTTACATATATTGTTTCATTGATAATAAACATTCCAATATTTCAGTGAGGAAGATAGTATTTTTCTAATTTTAAATATAAGGTATCTGTAGGCAGTTCTATATATGACAATTGGCTCAGTGGCACAATCTAGGCTAGAAATATATAAATAAGTAGTAAATACTGTATTTTCAAGTCATAGAATTAAATAAGATTATCTGGAGAAATAGTGTAGAGCAAGAAAAAGAGAGGACTCAGGATGGAGCTCTGCAAAACTCTTTCATTTTAAGGATGAATTGAGGAGCAGAAACTGGAAAAGGAGACTTAGGAGTGGCTAGAGAGATTGTTGTTGTTGTTAGCTGCCATCAAGCTACCCCTGGCTCATGGTGACTCCATTCACAATGAAACAAAATAGTGCCCTGTCCTGTACTAGGTGCTGGTTGTGCATGGAGGTGCATTGGCCAGTAATCAAATCCAGGTCTCCTGCATGGAAGGGACAGAATTCTACCACTTAACTACCAATGTCTAGGACAAAGATATAGAAGTGTTTAAAGAAGGAGACGATGGCTCACAACATGGAATATTGTCCACTGCTCTGTAAAAAAAAAGGCCCATTGGATGTAGAAACAAGAGCGCTTTGGTAACCCATCCCAATAAGAGCAGTCTCAGTCAACTGATTGGGACAGATGCAAGATTATGGTGGGAGAGTAAATAGGAAACAATAAACTGGAGATGGAAAAATGTATAAAGAATTGTTTCTATGAATGGAAACAATAGTTGGAGAAATGTGTGAGGACAGGCCAGAGTACTTGTTTTGGTTTATTTTAAATATGGGAGATGAAGAGATTGCTTTACTCTGAAAGAGTGACACAGTAGAAAAAGAGAGACTGATGATGCAACAGAGAGAGGAGATACTGAAAGAATTAAGTTCTTGATAAAGTGAGAGAAGTAGATGAGCATTTGCTATGACTATCTGACTAAGGAATTAACATTTTAATTTTTTCTACTGTCCCTTTGTCCTAGGTGCCCTGGTGGTGCAGTGGTTAAGTGCTTGGCTGCTAACCGAAAGGTTGGTAGTTTGAACCCACCAGCTGCTCTGTGAAAGAAAGATGTGGCAGTCAGCTCTGTAAACATTTACATCCTTGGAAACCCTATGGGACAGTTCTACTCTGTCCCATAGGGCCAGTATGAGTCAGAATAGGCTAGATTGCAACGCGTTTCTTTTGTTTTTCATTTGTCCTGAATCATTAAGATTTTCTTCTTCAGGACAGAAACTCTTTCCTGTGTCTCCAAGGAATCTTACATCGTGTACTTTCCATAGAGTGGGCTCTTAATGAATGTTTGTTGAATGAGCAAATAAATGTCCATTTTAACTATATTTGTAAAGATGTGCATAATTATACGTCAGGTTTATTTTGAGCTTTCCCATTCATCTTTCATCTTCTTGTCTTTTCTTCTCAAATTCTGTGCTGGAATATTATTATTTGCTTTTGATGCCATTAATACTAATTTTAAAAAACCCCAAAAACCAAACCCCATGCCGTTGAGTCAATTCCGACTCATAGCGACCCTATAGAACAGAGTAGAACTGCCCTATAGGATTTCCAAGGAGCACCTGGTGGATTCAAACTGCAGATGTTTTTGTTAGCAGCCCTAGCTCTGAACCACTATGCCACCAGGGTTTCCATTAATACTAATACTTAAGAATAATAAAGTTGATTTGCTAAAATCAGTAACATAATGTTGGAGAATTTTGACTTGTTTTCTCAAAATGAGTAGCAATAAAAATTCAGTTGATTAATAATTAAAAAATATTCATTGATCCCTTTTTAGATATAAAGAATTTTGGATAAATCATGCAGGAGATCCAAATTAACTTATTTATGGCCAACAACCAGGAAATGTATAGTATTTTATAGCATGTATTTTGCTTACTTATACCACTCCTGACTTTTTATCTAATACTCATTTTTTTATTTCATTGTACATATTTTATTATCTATTTTAATGTTATTAAATATTATTTTAATCATTACATTTAAAATAATGCTTTAAGCCATGTTAAATCCTTTATGGGTTAATAGTATATATAAACATGAATGAATGAGTGAGTAAATGAATGGACAAATGAAAGAGTGCATAAGTAAATAAATTAAGACGTCTAATCTAACCCAATGAAGTAGGTTTAATTTTGGGGACAGGAGATGGATTACAGTAATAACTATGACATAAGAAAACATTGTAAATATCTAAGAAATGTGTACTTTTATTGTGTTTCTAAGGAGGGAGAATACAACATTTTCCTGAACGAGGTAGGTAAGTTTTAAATAACTTTATATATATATAATTATATTTTTGGTGAAAGTGTACACAGCAAAATAGATTATCACTCAATAATTTCTACACATATTATTCAGTGACATTGGTTACATTTTTCACATGTCACCATTCTCATTATTTCTGTTCTAGTTGTTCCATTCCAATAACCTAGTCTCCCTGCCCCTCTACCTACTCATCTATGCTTTAGAGTATTTGTTGACTATTTGGTCTCATGTAGATGATTCTTTAAAAGAGCTTAGTACCCAAGGGTGATGTTCATTACCTTATGAGCTAACCTGAATTTTAGCTAAAATGTAACTTGAGGGGATAATTTCGGTTCAAGGTTTAAATAATTTCTAACGGCAATAGTCTTGGGGATTCCTCTAGTCCCAATGGATCCAGTAAGTCTGGATTTTTTGAGAATTTGGAGTTCTGTTCCACATTTTTATCCCTTTCTGTTAGATCCATCTATTGTGGCCTTGATCAGAACATTCAGTAGTAGTAGCCAGGCACCATTTAGTTCTTCTGGTCTCAAGGAAGAGAAGGCTGTGGCTCATGTATACAATTAGTCCTGTAGACTGGTTCCTTCTTTGAATCTTGGGTTTATTTCTTTCTCTTTTGTTCCAGACAAGTAGAGACTGATAGTTGTATCTTAGTTGTTCACTCACAAATTTTTAAGACCCCAGATGCAACTCACCAAACTAGTTTGTAAAACATAAATTCTATGAACAGTATTATGCCAATTGACTGAGTTGTCCCATGTAACTATGATCCTAAATCTTCAAACCAAGAAAACCAATTCCATGAGGTGATTGTCATGTCTAAGAATTATCGTCCCTTATGTGTGAGATATATATATATATATATATATATATATATATATATACACATACACATATAGTTGTTGTTAGGTGCCGTCGAGTTGGTTCCAACTCATAGGGACCCCATGTACAACAGAACAAAACACTACCCCTTCCTGTGCCATCCCCACCATCGTTATTATGCTTGAACCCATCGTTGCAGCCACTGTGTCAATCCTTCTCGTTGAGGGTCTTCCTCTTTTTCTCTGACCTTCTACTTTACCAAGCATGATGTCCTTCTCCAGGGATTGGCCCATCCTGATAACACGTCCAAAGTATGTGAGATGAAGTCTTGCCATCCTTGCTTCTAAGCAGCATTCTGGCTTTATTTCTTCCAAGATAGATTTGTTCTTTCTTTTGGCAGTATATTCATGGTATATTCAATATACTTTGCCAACACCATAATTCAAAGGCATCAATTCTTCTTTGATTTTCCTATTCAACGTCCAGCTTTCACATGCATATGAGGCGATTGAAAACACGATGGCTTGGGTCAGACACACCTTAGTCTTGAAGGTGACATCTTTGTTTTTTAACACTTTAAAGTCTTTTGCAGCAGATTTACCCAATACAATGTGCCCTTTTGATTTGTTGACTGCTGCTTCTATGGGTGTTGATTGTAGATCCAAGTAAAATGAAATCCTTGACAACATATATACATATATATATATGTATACATATAAAGACATAGATATGCATTTAGGTTGTAGTTGTTGTCACTGCATAATTATATGTAATATAGCACTAACCTTATATTGTGTGTATATGTATGTACAACTTAGTGGCATCAGCTACCTTGGTCAAACGGCATACTTCACCCACATTTGGTGCTACCTTTCCTATCACTATAAATAAAAAGTGACTATTATCTAGAGAATAAATCTCCCCCCCCACTATATATATACTTTTGAAACCTAATTAAAACATTAATGCAATCCCATAGTAGACAAATTGTAACATGGTGAAAACCATGTAGAAGAAAGTAACAATTCCCATTATATTATAAAATTGTTAGAATTTTACCAAATGTAGGGAGATCTGGGGAGGGAAAAACATATTTCATGAAAAAGTCAAAGATGTGGGAAATAGCAACATGTCCTGGAAACAGTGGGTAGTTTGACAATGAATTACAGTGTGACTATTCAAGACTGGAAATGAAGATTTGATTTTTTTAGCAAAGAAGATTTTGAATGCCTGACTGAACAATTCAAACATGTTTCTGTAGGATTAGGGGAAGGACATCCTGTACTTGGTTTTGTGGTTTGTTGTTGTTAGGTGCTGTCCAGTCGATTCCAACTCATAGCGACCCTATGTACAGCAGAACCAAACAGTGCCATGTCCTGAACCATCCACACAATCATTGTTATGCTTGAGCTCATCCTTGCAGCCACTGTGTCAATCTGTCTCATTGAGAGTCTTCCTCTTTTTTGCTGACCATCTACTTTACCAAGCATGATATCTTTTTCCATGTCCAAAGTATATAAGATGAAGTCTCACCAACCTTGCTTCGAAGGAGCATTCTGGCTATACTTCCAAGACATTTGTTCATTCTTCTGACAGTGCATGATATATTCAATATTCATCACCAACACCACAATACAAAAGCATCAATTCTTCTTCAGCTTTCACATATGAGGCAATTGAAAACACCAAGACTTGGGTCAGGTGCACCTTTGTCCTTAAATGACATCTTTGCTTTTCAACACTTTAAAGATGTCTTTTGCAGCAGATTTGCCCAATGCAATGCATTGTTTGATTTCTTGACTACTGCTTCCATGGGCATTGATCATGGATCCAAGTAAAATGAAGTCCTTGACAACTTCAATCTTTTCTCCTCTTATCATGATATTGCTTATTGGTCCAATTGTGAGAATTTTTCTTCCCTTTATGTTAGATGTAATCCATACTGAAGGCTGTAGGCTTTGATCTTCATCAGTAAGTACTTCAAGTTCTCTTCACTTTCAACAAACAAATTTGTGTCATCTGCATATCACAGGTTGTTAATTAGTCTTCCTCCAATCCTGATTCTGTGTTCTTCTTCATATAGTTCAGCTTCTCAGATTATTTGCTCAGCCTACAGATTGAACAAGTATGGTGAAAGGCTACAACTCTGATGCACTCCATTCCTGATTTTAAACGATGCGATATTCGCTTTTTCTGTTCAAATGACTGCCTCTTTGTCTATGTACTGGTTCCTCATAGGCACAATTAAGTGTTCTGGAATTCCCATTCTTTGCAATATTAGTCATAATTTTTTATGATTCACCAGTCAAATTCCTCTGCATAGTCAATAAAACACTAGGAAACGTCTTTCTGGTGTTCTCTCCTTTCAGCCAGGATCCATCTAACATCAGCAATTATATCCTTCGTTCTATGTCCTCTTCTGAATCCTGCTTGAATTTCTGGCATTTCCATGTCAATGAACTGCTGCAACTGCTTTTGACTAATCTTCAGCAAAATTTTACTTATGTGTGATATTAATGATATTGTTTGATAATTTCTGCATTCTATTGGATTATCTTTCTTTAGAATGGGCACAAATATGAATCTCTTCCAGTCAGTTGGCCAGGTAGCTGTCTTCCAAAATTCTTGGCATAGATGTGTGAGCAGTTCCTGTGCTGCATCCATTTGTAGAAACATCTCAATTGGTATTCCGTCAATTTCTGGAACCTTGTTTTTCACAAATGCCTACAATGCAGCTTGGATTTCTTTCTTCAGTACCATTGGTTCTTGATCTTATGCTGCCTCCTGGAATGGTTGTACATTGACCAATTCTTTTTCAGTACAGTGACTCTGTGTATTCCGTCCATCTTCTTTTGATGCTTCTTGCGTTATTTAAAATTTTCGCTGTAGAGTCCTTCAGTATTGCAACTGGAGGCTTGAATTTTTCCTTCAGTTCTCTCTGCTTGAGAAATGCCAAAAGTGTTCTTCCCTTTAGGTTTTCTAACTCCAGGCCATTGAACATTTCACTGTAATTCATTACTTTGTCTTCTCGAGCCACCCTTTGAAATCTTCTGTTCGGCTCTTTTCTTCATCATTTCTTCCTTTCACTTTAGCTACTCGAGGTCCAAGAGCAAGTTTCAGAGTGTCTTATGACATCAGTTTTGGTCTTTTCTTTCTTTTCTGTCTTTTTAATGACCTCTTGCTTTTTTCACATCTGTTGCCCTTGATGCCATTTCACAACTTGTCTCACCTTAGGTCATTAGTGTTCAATGGGTCAAATCTATTCTTGAGATGGTCTCTAAATCCAGGTGGAATATTCTCAGGTGTTATTCTGGCTCCTGTCGAATTTCTCTGATTTTCTTCAACTTCAGCTTGAACTTGCATATGAGCAATTGTTCAGCAGTCAGCCCCTGGCTTTGTTCTGACTGATGATATCGAGCTTTTCCATCAACCCTTTCCACAGATGTAGTTGGTTTGATTCCTGTGTATTCCATCCAGTAAGGTCCACATGTATAGTCACTGTTTATGTTGGTGAAAACAGGTATTTGCAATGAAGAAGTCTTTAGCTGAAAAATTCTATCATGCAGTCTCACGCATCGTTTCAATCACCAAGGCCATATATTCCAACTACTGTTCCGTCTTCTTTGTTTCCAACTTTCACATTCCAATCACCAATAATTATCAATGCATCTTGATTACATGTTTGATCAATTTCAGACTGTAGAATTTGGTAAAAATCTTCACTTTCTTCATCTTTGGTCTTAGTAGTTCATGCGTAAATTTGAATAACAAATGTATTAACTGGTCATCTTTGTAAGTGTATGGATATTATCCTATCACTGACAGCATTATACTTCATGATAGATCTTGAAATGTTCTTTTTGATGATGAATGCAATGCCATTCCTCTTCAATTTGTAATTTCTGGCATAGTAGACCATACGATTGCCTGATTCAAAATGCCCAATACCAGTCCATTTCAGCTCACTGACGCCTAGGGTATCGACACTTATGCGTATCATTTCATATTCCACATTCCTATTATCAATGGTTGTTTGCAGCTGTTTCTTCTCATTTTGAGTCATGCCACATCAGCAAATGAAGTTCCCCAAAGCTTGACTCCATTTATGTTATTAAGGTCAACTCTATTTTGAGGAGGCAGTTCTTCCCCAGTTGTTCTTTGAATGTCTTTCAATCTACGGGGCTCATCTTCTGGCACTATATCAGACAGTGTTCTGCTGCTCTGCATAAGGTTTCCACTAGCTAATTTTTTCAGAAGTAGACTGCTGAGTTCTTCTTCCTAGTCTGTCTTTGTCTGGAAGCTCAGCTGAAACCTGTCCGTGGGTGATCCTGTTGGTATTTGAAATACCAGTGGCATAGCTTCCAGCATCACAGCGACATGTAAGCCACCATAGTATGACAAACTGACAGATGCATGAGGTTGTGGTTTGAGAAGCCTAATATTGTAGTGGCCGGTATCAAAAATTAGGGGGATAGATGGTGTCGTTAGAGAATGAGTTAGACCTAGTATTGCAATGACATGACTTAATTCTGAGCCATTAGCTTAACAGTGAGAATGAAAAGGAGGAGAAGATTGAGTAACACACTACAGAATGGAAAAATTTCAGAACCTAACAAGCAATTATATGTGAGAGGGAAAAGCAAAAGATTACTCCAATATTTCAAACTTTAGTGATTAGAAGAGTGGTGAAATAGAGATAGGAAAGGCAGAAGAGGAACTCAATTCAGTAAGGGTAGAATGATAAGGCTCATTCTACATCTGTAGAGTTTGAGTTGTTGACTGGACATCCAGGTGCCAGGGTCTGTTACAATTGCTGTGGTGTTGACTTCAACCCATGCTGATTCAAGGTGTCTCAGAGTAGAACTGCACTCTACAGGATTTTCAATGGCTGATTTTCAGAAGTAGGTCACCAGGCCTTTCTTCTGAGGAAACCTTGGGTGGACTGGTAAGCAGTCAACAACATGGTGAGAAGGATGGGGACTACAGATAATGAATTTGGGAACCTTGATATGAAGGTGTTAGATAAATCCATAGAAGGATTAACATTATAAAAAGTTTCACAGCTGGAAAGAGTAAGAATAAAGAATAATAAATAAAATCAATGTTTAATTGTATTTTCTCCCTTTCTTTTATAGTTCTGAAAGTGACATTGTATGAGAGCCTGTTTAACAGGGGGGATTGATAATATGAAAGGGTAGAGTCTATGGCACAGAGCAGAGATTTTGGCAACTATATACTAGTATTAGGAGCATTGATTGCAAATGTGGATCCTAGAAACAGGCTTAGGGTGGAATACAGCAGTTATTTTAGAAGAAATTTATTAGAAATAATCATAATGTAACTTTGAATATAGAAAATAAGTTATATTTGAGGTTATAAGATGCATTTAGGTACAAAATAACATATATTAAGAAATAATAGGAATTAGGTTTCTTAAAAAAAAACTCTAATAGGTTCTAAAAATGTGAATTAGGAGGGTCTGAACAGATGGAAAGCAGATGGAGTTAGGGTGGGGTGAATAGAAAAGTCATTACTAAAGAGAAATGTTTAATCTTACATGTCTTCTGTTTGATCTGGTGGATTTATAGTGGAATTTGAGGCATCATTTTGGCAGCTGAGTGGACTTGGCTTTTGCAGCAAAATTTATAGGTAGTATGATGTGGTTACATGGAGGATAGAGTGCGTATGTTATCATAAAGTATTATAAGAACTTCTGTTACCCAATTTTGCAAAGCTAACAAATTTAATAAGGGATTCCAAAGCATTTAAATTGTGGTATTCCCTCAGGGTCTTTTAAAGGTATCATTACTGAGAGACCTTCCCTGTTCATCCTGTATAAAGTGGTCCCTACCTTGTTCCATCAGACTCTGTCGTCTCTGTTGGCTCCAGAGCACTTATCTACCTCCCTACTATTATATTACAAACTGATATGTCCATTTGTTCATTGTCTGTTTACTCCCTTATATCTTAAGATCACTGAGGTAAGCATCTGGAGCTTCTCGTTCACTACTGTGTATGTCTGCAGTCTGCCAGACAGATAGTTGTTGTTGTGTGCCGTCAAGTCAATTCTGACTCATAGTGACCCTAGAAGACAGAGTAGAACTACCACATAGGGTTTCCTAGGCTATAATCTTTAGGGGAGCAGACTGCCAGGTCTTTTCTCCTGAGGAGCTGCTGCTAAACATTGACCTTTTGTTTAGTAGCTGAGACTTAACCATTACATCATCAGGGCTCCTTTGACACAAAATGTTGTTGTTGTTGTGTGCTATTGAGTCAATTAGGACTCACTACATAACAGAGTAGAACTGTCCCATAGGATTTCTTAGGCTGTAATTTTTACAGGAGCAGATCCCCAGGCCTTTTCTCCTGTGGAGTGGCTGGTGGGCTCCAACCACCAAACTTTTCGTTAGTAGCAGAGTGCTAAAGCCTTGAGCCACCATGGATCCTTTTGATACAAAGTAGGGGTCATGAATATTTGTTGACTGATTGACTGGCTGACTAAAGGAATAAGCCATGGTTGTGTATTAAATTCCTTCAGATGCCCCTTGAGAAGAGGGACTGTTTCTTTTTTTTTTTTAATATTTTATTGTACTTCAGATGAAGGCTTACAGAACAGATAGTTTCTCATGTAACAGTAAAACACATGCTGTTTTATGACATTGGTTAACAACCCCACAACATTTTAACCCT
>NW_004444090.1:3652639-3684218 GCF_000243295.1 Trichechus manatus latirostris
TTTTAAGACCCCAGACACTACTCACCAAGGTAGAATGTAGAGCATTATCTTTATAAGTAGTGTCATGCCAATTGAGCTAAGAGGGACTGTTTCTTATTCACTCTTATTTAACCTCCCTTCTTGCTTGCTTTCCTCTCACCTTTCTTCTCACTTTCCCTCCCTCTCTTCTTCCCTCCTTTCCTCCCTTTCTTCCTTTTTCACTTTCTTGTTTTTGGTTTTCTTGGTAGCAGTATTCCCAGAATCTAGAATAGTGCCTGACACATAGTTGGTACTCAGCAGGTATTTCTTGAATTGGTGGATACATTAATTTATCACTCACTCATTCACCAAACATGTGTGCAACTTCTTTATACCGGACATTCTTCTAGGTTCCAAGGATGCAAAGAATACCTGCACTAGAAACAAACAAACAAACAAAAACCATTACAGACTAAGGGGTGTGATGATTGCACTATTAAAGGGGTACATCAGGGTTTTGCTAGCAGAGAAGAGGGGCGCCTACTCAGACAGCGGGGAGAAGGGACATATGGAAAGAGGTAAGTCAGAGAAGGATTCCTTGAGCAGAGAATTTATTGAGAATCAAAGACCTCATAAGTGCTCATAAATATATATTAAATAGAATTAAAAGCATATTTTGTTTCAGCATTAAAGAAATTTCAAAACTGTGGTTTTCAAATATGGATAATGTCAGCTGAAGTAGATATATTAGAAGAAATTGGAGAGCTTTCTAAAAACAAACATCTTCCCCCCTCACATCTGAGATTCTGCTATCCAGATGGCATGTTTTTTGATAAAGCACCCAGGATAATTTCATATGGTCCTCATTCCCTCATCACTCCTTGATAAGAGAACTTTACCCTAATAGAATGGATTTTGCAATCTAAGATGGTGATTTATATCTTGAAATTTAATTTAATTTAAGCCACAGCTGTATACAATTAATCTTTATTTTATTTATTTATTTATTGCATTTGTATTGGTTAGTCTTTGTTTAATAGGTTTCATATATTTGTAGAACTTAAAATGTTACTTTAAACACTCTTCCATTTACATGTTGTACATGTTTATTATTTAGAATAAAATTGACATAAGGCATTTTCAAGGACAAGCTAGTAAACATTTACTGAGACAAACGGAAGTACATATAAGTGAGATATAAAATTTAAAATTTCCTTTTGGAACGATGTATAAGGGAAATATAAGTAAACAATGTGTATATTTGGTTACATACATATGTACATATATCTAAAGTCTATCAACAATTAGCAAACACATGTCTGTGTTGAAAATCAGCTTGATGTTATGTTTACTAAACTGATGGGTTCTATTTTCATTCAAGGCCCTTAGCACATGTTTATTGAACCTTATTAAGTGATTGTGTTCTTGTGTTTATTCTTTTCTCCTAAGATTCATTTTTGTTGTTATTGTTCAAAGACTTTTTGATGTTCTTAGAATCCCTAACTGATGACAATTGAATACTTGTTGATCATTAATAATGACTAACTCTAAATTTTAATTTGCAAGCTGAAAGTATCAAAGGAACGTATTTAATTTTCATATTGAAAATGATCAGGGTCCTCAGTATTCCTAACTGGAAGAGAAGGAAGTCACATTAAAATTTTAGTATGAAACGTCTAGGTATAACATTTTGAAGGTGGCACTTTAAAAAAAATATTTCATTCCCATTGCTTCTTAGAAAATTATTTTCTTCACTTTAAAAGTAAAAAAAAAAAACAAAGAAAGTGAAAAAGCAGAATTTTCAACTCTACTAAACTTGATTTGAAATGTGTAAAATCTAACTGTGTAACTCATTGTGATATGCACATGAATAATTTTATTTTTTGATATTTGAAGCCCAACAGATGTCTGCATGTAAAACTCTCTTTCTCAGTTGGTGGTGAGTCCTGTAAAGATATCCGATGAGATTTCATAATTTTGTAATTTTTTAAACTAGAAGTCTTATTTCAGTCTTTTTCATTTTAAAATTTCAAAATCAAATTTTGATTTAAAGAACTTCTCTTCATCTCTGTCTTCTATCTCATTCCCCCTTTCCTTTTCCACAAGTCCCATCCATTCCCTTCCTTGCTAGTCCTATGTTCCTAGTGGATTACAGGATGAATGCGTGTGTGTGTGTGTGTGTGTGTGTGTAGGAATGGGGATGTGGGCAGGGTTGGGGTCAAGGTGGTGTGGGGGTGAAGGTGTATTTTGCCCTTACTCCAGAACTCTCTCCTCAATTTTTAGATTATCTGATGTGCTAAGGCCAAGAGATTGCCAAAGTTACTTTCAAACTTAATCCAATAGCTGCTTTTATAGAAAATGCTCAATTCAGAAATGATTTATCTAAACATTTAAAGCTATAAGAATCAAACTTCAAAATATACCTCTTATTTTTCTTTTGACACTTCTTTTCAAATTCTTCACTTCATAGAATATGAGCTTCAATGACTAAGAGCTGTCTTTATGCCATAAGAAGCTCCATTTTGTTTTATGAACAATTTAATTTTGTGCTCACCTCAATTCTGTCTTTAGTTGAAAAAAGTCTTTTGGGAAAGAATTTTGTTTCTCCCTGGCAGATTGTACCTATTGTACTGAGTATATCATGCAAGAAGCTATAGAAATTTTTCATCAGAGTTTAGGTTTCACTACAAGTATCATATTTTCTTAGAAAAATCTTCAAGTAGTATGTTTGATCCAGAGTGTCAAATAATTTGTGTCTAGAGAGACATTTAGAAAGTGGTGTGCCTATTTCTGAGTGCATATTATTAGAAAAATTGTCTGCTGAAAGTGTGATGCAACTTACCCTAGCCAGGAAATTTGTGTATTCAGGCTGACATGCCTCCTCCATCTTACCTTACCTTTGGATTCAAATCACACTGGTTTTGTGAGGGCTAAGTGACCTTCTTTAAAATATTCACACCATTCTCATCTTCTGGGTCATTGTGTTCCTAGTCACATGCAAATGAATTCTTTATTAATTGTAAACTTTGCTTCAGTGAAGTTTTTGGTGCACAGCTGAATTCATGAATATTATGCAAGTTTTCCCAGATAGCCAGATAGTAGATTCAGCCAAATCCTCTTGGACAGTTAATGCCTGAATTTGGCTTTTATCTCACTTTGAATAAGAGCAGAACTCCTGGGACTTTTGGGGCAAGTGTCTTTAGCCATGATAGAATCAATGCTGTTGAGGAACACACTAGAAATTTTTCTCTGCACTGTTGGAGCTTCTATTCTGACTGGAGTAGTATGATGATGAGGAGTGATGAACAAAGTGTGGAAATCAGTGAAGATAATGGCAGGGAGAGATGCTGGAAAGATCTAGAATGATGAAAAGTCCCATGAAACACAAGCTGAAGAGTTTTTTATTCTGTATAATAGACTGAATCCTTCTGTTAGTTCTCGAGTAACAGAGTAATATGATCAAATTAGTGTTTGAGCAAGATGAGTCTCACCCCAGTGTTTAAGTGAAGGAAGAGAGAGAGGCTAGAAGCAGGAAGACACTTTACATGAATATGTTAATTTTTCTTTCTTAAAGCCTTTAATTTCTAATATAATATGGGGAAGTTCTTCAAATACACATGGAAAATTTAGATACGATTACAGCTTGAGGGTGCAGAAACCTAAACAGATAATTACAATGTCAGCTCGTTTATTAACTGCAATTTAGCGAAAGTGACATCTGTTGTTATCAGTATGTTTTACATTTTTAGGTATTTATTTTTTTCTTTTTGAGTTAGTTTTAAATTATGTAAAATATTTACATAGTTCCAGAGTGAAAACTAGGAAAATATTCATAGAAGTCTTATTTTTTTCCCTGTTCCATCAACCTTATTTCCCTATTCCCTCATTGGTAAAATTGTATTAGTTTTGTTTTATATTCATATGGTTTCTATTTTGAAATTTTAATGAAATGCATATATACTTATGTTCATATATATATCAATTTATATTTATATATATATTTCTAATTCCCCTGTTTCTTACACACATAGCATCATTCTATAGTTAATATTCTGTACATTTCATTTCACACTTTTTTGAGTGTATGCACAATATTCAACCAGTTCCCTAATGATGGAGCTTTATAACACCATAATCAATAGCCTTGCTTAAAGGATATTTTGCACATTTGCTAGAATCTGGAAGTAGAATCACTGGGTCAAAGGATAATGCATAGTTATCTTTGTTAAATATTTTAAAATTCTTCTCCATAGGAGATGCATCATTTTGCATTAGTGTAACAACAAATTGAGAGAGCTTGTTTCCTTAGAACTGTCTCTTTAGAGCATTTTGTCCACCCCTTACATTTTAACCAATTGGATAGTGAAAATGGTATCACAGTATAGTTTAAATCTGTATTTTTACCATTGAGTGGTAGTGGACATTTAACATATGTTTAAGGATCATTTGCATATCTTGCATGTCAACCATGTTTTTATGTAATTTCTCTTTTCTGTTATGCCATTGTTCTTTTTCTTCTAATTTTTAGGACTACTTAATATACAAGATACTATCTCTTTATGATATGTTACACACATTTCTTTCCCCATTTATTAGTCTTTTTACATTTCTTTTGGTTTTTGTTATGTTATTTATCAATCTTTTTTTGTATTGACTGTATTTTTAAGTTATAGCTAGAAAAGTTTGCCTAATTTTTAAATTATTTGAGGACTATTTGTGGATTATAAAGTAATACACCCATATTTTCTTTTAATACTTATGAATGCAAATTTGAATTTAGAGTTCTGCTTAATTTGGTATTTATCCTGGTTTTGGTGTAAAGACCAGATTACTTTTTTTTTTCATACAGCTATACAATTGTTCCGATATCAGTTCTTAAATTGTTCATATTTTCTACCACTGATTTTGTATGTATAAAGTCTATGGATTCTCTGTTTTGTTCCATTGATCTGTTTATCTCTTCATGTACCAATACCATACTATTTTAATTTTAGAGATTTACAGTATATTTGAAGGTTTGATATGTCTATCCTCCCTTGCATCCCTCATATGGGGTTTTCTGCCTATTTCTGCTGGCTTACTCTTTCATATAAACTTTATAATTAATTTGTCTAGCTCCAGGAAAAAAATGATTAATAAAATCACAATTAAATTAAATTTACAATTTTTCTTGGTGAAATAAATGACAATTTTATGATATCGAGTCTTCTTATCCAAGAGTGTGGTATGTCTTTTAATTTGTTCAAGTATACTGTTGTATCTTTGAGTGTCTTATATTTTTCCTGACATGCTTTATATATTTTATTAAGTTTATGCTTAGCTGTTTTATTTTCACTACCATAAATGAGATCTTCTATTAGATTTTGTAAATTTTTTGTATCTAGGAAGGTTAGTGATTTCTGTATATGAATTTCAATCACCAGTCTTTTAACAGTTTTTCCATTGATGCTTTTGTTTTATATATCTAATCATCATCTACAAATATAGTTTTTCTTTTCTTTTTGAATTATTGTCCTTTTAAATGCTTATTCTTTTCTAATTGCTTTGCCAAATAGATCTAATACAATTAAATGATTAGATAGTAGCGGAGATAGAAGGCATCTTTGTTCTGTCTGTTTATGTGAATGCCTCTAGAATTTCCTCATTAAGTAAGATGCTAGATTTAAAGCTGAAATACATATCTGCTTTTAAGGAAACTGTTTCAATTAGTGTGTTTCTAAAATCATGAATTAGTATTGAATGCGTTATATGCTTCTTGCTATAAAAGGCATTTTCACTGAAATAATTCATCTAATTTTTCTGTTGAGATAATAAATTATATTAAAGGATTTCCTAATATTGAAACCAGCTTGCCTTCCTGGAATGAACCTTACTTAGTTGTGATTTACTTTTAAAATGTTGCACTGGCTTTTATTTATTAATATTTTATTTAAATTTTGCATCAGTATTCAAAAGTAAACTTAGTCTGTAGGTTTTTGTGCAATGTTTGTTAGTGTTATATTTACTTCAGAAAAATAATTTGGAAGTATGCTTTCATTTTCTATACTCTGAAATCCTTATGGTAAGTTTGGAAAAATATTTTTTTTCTTACAAAGTTATCTGTTTCATCTAAGTTCTCAAATTCATCTTCATAGAGAAGGGTGTAACATAATCTTTTGTTCTGTTTTGATGTTTATTTACCTTTTAATTTATTATTTAGTGTATTTGTGCTCTCCACCTTTTTTTGTAATAAGATGGCTAATGTTTGTTTCTTTGGTTGATTTTTTTTCCCTCTTAATTAAGCAACTTTTGTATGAATCATATTTTTGTTTCTAACTCATGAATTTCTGCTTTTAACTCACTAATTCCTTCATCTCTTTCTTTTCAGTTTGTCTTTGTCTAAATATTTAAATAACAAGTTTAATTAATTTATTTCATTTTGTTTTGATTTCATTGATAAAAGTATTTATTGCTATAAATTTTCCTCAAAGGACTGCTTTAGCTTGTCTTTTAAATTCTGATGTGGCATATATTTATTACTTCATTTTCTAGAAATCCTGAATTTTTGTTATGCCTTTCTCCTTTGATCCTTTTGTTTCATATTTTAAGAGTATGTTTTCTTTTCAGTTTATATATGTTTATAATAGCTATCTTACTGATTCGGTTGTTTAGGTGTCCTACAATCCTTTTTTCCTTTGATTTGCCTTGGACTGAGTGAAGTGCAATAAAAGTTTTGATTGTTAGTATATTTCTATTTTAGCTTAAATTTTCTTTAGTTTCTGTTCCATAAAACTCATTGCTGTTTTAATTAAGTGCTTAGAAATATCGGAAATAACTGAATTGTGGCTTTTTTTAACTTTCCGAAGTGTTTTTCTTTGTCTTTCTTATTACTGTTTTGGCCTAACTTCTATATTGTCAGATATCAAGGTCATGATCTCTGCTTTTTTTTCAACTTGCATTTTTCTAGCATACTTTAGCCCATCTATCTATTTTTAACCTTTCCTAATTTCTTTGTTTTAGATGTAGATTTTGTATATAAAGTTAAATCCATTTTACATTTATTGATAGCACTAATATGCTTAAAGTTTTGTTTTTAATCTATATATTTGTATATGTATATTTGTTAAATTATATACACATTTGTGTGTTTGTTTTTTACTTTTATGATATCGTCTTTTGTTATTTCTTTTTAGCATATCTTTTGGTATGTAGCAAGGTTTTTATTTTTGTTAAAATGGTTACTTTTAAAATTAATATGTTTAGTTTTCTTTTTTATAGATAGTGGCTCTTGGTATGCTTCTATAAGCAATAATGTATTTAGTTGATTATCTTTTCTTTCCACTTTCCTTACTCTCCCCAGTATCTAATCCAAAGTAGCATCCTTTACTCCTGATTAACACATGAATAACAATGACCTTATTCTACACTATTCATTATATTATATCTATATAATCAAAGTATATTGCATTTACATATTATTTTGCAATCTTTGCCCTAATTATTTGCTTTCCAGTTAAATATGCTTAAAGCTTACCTCTAGACCTTATGTCGAAGCTTCTCTATGATACCTTGATTTCTTGAGGATCTTTTCTTGGGCAAAAATGTTGTTTCACTATCTTTTAATATGGAGTGTTGATGTTTAGAAGTCTTATGTCTACGTAATCTTCTTTCCCTTATAAGTGACTTGTTAGTTTTTTATTGGGTGCTAAAGTATTTTTCTCCCAAATCCTGTAATTTTACTAGAATATGTCTCACTCTCACCCCTTCAGGGATCAATCCTTTTCCCACTTCTGAGTAATGTTCTAGAACAAACAAGATTTTGTTACAATTTGATAAGCATTTTTGGAAATGCAGGCAGAAGTTGTGTGTTCTGACATTAGAGAAAACATCTAGCCAATTGTGTCCTAGTGCCAAAGTAGGGAATAACTGAAAAACATTTAAGTGGTTCTTTGAAGCATATACCCAATATTTTATAGTATTTGCATATAAATTAATTGAATTAGTATTTTCATTTATAAATCAGCAGAGAAATTGTTCAGTAACTTATGACCTGAAGAAAAGCAATTTTCAAAGATACTACATTAACTCCCATCTGTAGTGCTATTTTGGCAAGCATTTGGTGTCAATTTATTTAGCTGATACTTGCATGGCTTAATAATGCTTTGAGGCTTTTATATAATTTGGGGTTGGATCAAAATGGCCACCTCTTTGATATAAGAGGAGTTGACAATTGATACAGGGTAAAAAGTTTGAGAAAAAAATGAAAACATTGTATAAATGCCAATGAAAATGAAGGATGAAATTAATCTACCACATCAACACTTTTTATTACTTTGAATAATTTGTATGCTGTTGAAATGTTATTTTGAATGCACATCATTTAATAATGACTGCATTTCTGCAATTCACATTTGTGAGTAATTGTATGTGCTTACACGTTAGCTATTTCTTTATGAATGTTTAATAGTCATTATAGGAAACATTTATCAAAAAAAAAAAAAGAAGCCAGTCACTAACATAAAAAAGTTTTCTTAAATATATCGGTTCACTGACATTCAAACAAAAAAAATAAAATAAAATCTCCCTCTCTTTGGTTGAAAAGTGGAAGAAATATTTGCTAATCTAGTTCTCACTATATCACTTCAATAATGACAACAGAATATGGCATTAAACTAAGGACATGTTTGACAGAGCAAAGTTAGCAGGCGTATAAATTCTACTTCTTAGGACTAGTTTTTGAAGAAAGACCATGGGATGCTTCCTCTTGTTTGTGTAAGTTTTGGGTTTTCTACCAAATTTCTAGTCACTAATGAACCGCCAACACCTTTCAGCTATGAGTTTCAAGTGCCATTTGCCTCATGCATGTCAAGATTTAAATATTAATATTAATAAATCAAATATTTTTTCTTAATTTATAAAGAAATATAAACTTTAGAGGTCAGTGTAACATTTGTGTGTTAAATGCTGGTCTGTCTATTTTTTCCTTTAAAGGTAAAATATGTTTCGATTAGTATATTTTTGAAAATAAATGTTGTTTTCTGATAATGAAAACATGCTCATTGTAACTAGGTGGGGTTTTTTTTTGGTTTTGTTTTATTTTTTTGAGAAGATAAGTATCTAAGATATCCCTAATATGAATTTAAAAAATGGAAGAGATTTAAGTCTTCTCTTTGAAATCTAACTTCCTTGGAGCTTTCATGATTCTGGTGATGACAAGTAGATTTGAATATGAACATTCCATTTCAGTGTGGTTACCTCTTCAGTCAAGGGTAATAATAAGTAAGAGCCACACTAATTAAACGCTCCATTCCCAAAGGGCAGTAAGTTATGCCAGACAAATACTAAAAGATTCCTCCTAGCTTATTGTAATCCAATTACATGCTAAGTTTTAAAGACTTTTTTCTTTAGCGTTGATTCTGAATAACCAGTGATTTTCTTCACATTGTTCTTCTGACTTGCTTTATATTGATTTTCAGAAATCGAAGTTGTGGTTTCTGAATTAGAAAAAATATTGTTTGAAGTTTAAATCCTCCTATAAAGAATTAGATAGGAGAAACAAAATTATTGATTATAGTGGAATCTTGATAATAAATAATTACTAAAAATGTATTCAGTAAAAGGAGGATTGAACATGAAATAGATGGTTCTGTTATCTATTGCTGCATAACAAACCATCACAAAATTTAATGGCTTAAAATAACAGCATCAATTTATTATTTTATCTCATGGTTGTGTGGTTGTGTCCCTTCTAGTTCTATTCCTCAATCAGCACTTACTTTATTGTTATATCAATAAGTCTGCTCATGTCCCACCAAAAAGAGATTCCTTGAGTGCAGAAATTTTGTTTTATTCATTTAGTACTTATGCTGGTACAATATATAATTATTGATTGAAAGTTCCTCTTGAGATTAGAGGGGCTTAAGTTTAAAAAATTAGTTGTTTTAATAAAATAAAAAAAACAAGATGTGCCACATCAATATGCTTTTCCTAACCCTTTTCTTCTTAAAATGTTTGTAGATCTTTCGGTTGGTGGATAAAAGTTATGCAGTTTTGTGAGTGATGTGGCAATTCCAGTTGGGTTTTTGTCAGAGCTGATTGGGATGGTTTAAATGAAAGAGGGTTTTGAAAATGAATTTCAAATTTATTTCTAAATCATGAAACAATATATTCATTCTTCTCAAACTCTTCTTCCTTGAACTACACAGTTCAAATGGAAATCACTTAGGAATCAAATGCATAAATTTGGACATTGACAAGAAATACTATTGATTGTATTCATTTGTATTTCATAGACAATGCTGTAAGTATATCACTAAAGCACTATGATTCTATGGTTTCTGTAGTAAGATAACAATAGTTTTGTTATGGAGGCACCGTCATCAAAATAGAAATAAAGTTTACTAATCCAGATTTTAACATCAGTCTATAAGAGAAAATATGCTTGGCTTTAGTGAAAAACACTACCTATTTGCATTATCTAAACTACTGAGTGCGTCATCCAATTAAATAAACCATGTGTAGTTATATGGACATAGAGAAACCAACTTGAATTATGGAGATATCCCCAAATTCTGACTAACAGATATAGACTGTAGTGATTTCATTTAACCTTTATTTCAGCCATGTGTAAGTCAGATTGCCTTTTCCTCCCTGTAGGAACCAAGGTACCACTAAAAAATAAATAAACAAAAAATAACGGTAGCTTCACTGAGAAAATTGAATTATTTAATGCTTTTTTCCTTTATCCCTTCCTCTTCTTTTTCTTCTTTTACTCCTTCATCTCCTTCTGCTCCTTGTTTTTAATAAACTGCTAGTAGACATGGCGTTAGACTATGTAGAAGCCATCAGTATTTCTTATTTAAATCAAGATTATAATGTTACCCAGAAATTATGTAGATGTAATTCAGGAGTTTATATGATCAGTGTTAGATTTTTACCATAATGGATTTATCCCTTCATTATTTGTCAAGTTCTTAGCTTTATCATTTGACATAATTTTTGCTTCTTATTTCTGTACTAAATCCAAGAAAGGAAGCATTTATTCTTATTTTCCTCAGATGCTATATCTTTGTTTCTATCCAAAGCTCTATAATAAATTCCTGTTTCAAAAAACAATACTAATATTAGGATTATTTTAGCTCGTATTGGTCCCATAAATTCAATTAGTAAAAATCAGGTTGTATTTTAATACCTGTTTAAACTGATTCAATGGCACTGAGAGAAGAATATATGTCAGAAATGTTTCAACTCCAAGAAATGATACAAGGAATTACAATAATATGCCTATACCTATTGCTTAGTGAAACTAGACATAGTTCTTAAGAACAAGGGAATAAAATGAGAAGAGATCACCCAAAGAGAAAGGAAATAAAGAGACAGTGAAAAAAGCCAAAATATGTTTTGGGAAAGAATAACAAGTTGGTCACTCCCTTGGTGTTCCTCTAGCTCTTTCTTGTCCTGTTTATACTTTATACTTTATTCTTTTCCACAGACCAGTATTTCTAAACTTATTTATCCCTATTTGTTGCTGTTGTTAGGTGCCTTTGAGTTGGTTCTAACTGATAGTGACCTTACGTGCAATAGAAGGAAACACTGCCCAGTCCTGCACCATTCTTACTATCGTTGCTATGTTTGAGCCCATTGTTGGTGCAGCCACTGATGCTACAAGACAGAGTAGAGCTATCCCATTGAGTTTCCAAGGCTATAAATCTTTACAAAAGCAGACTACCACATCTTTCTCCCACGGAGAGGCTGGTGGGTTCAAATCACTAACCTTTCAGTTAACAGCAGAGTACTTAACCACTACGCCACCAAGGGCTCTGAGTCAGAATCGACTCAATGACAATGGGTTTTATATTCCTCCGTTATCTCAGTAAAAGGGCAAAGGAAGTGTCCAAAGTCTGAGGGGAGTGGGCAAGCTTATGTCAGATGTTTTCAAAATAAAGACAATCTGCAAGAATCTGAGTTTTGACCTCTACAATGAAAAGTGGCCAAATCTCCATATGAGATACTGGATTATTTTCCAGTGTCAACTCCATCTGATTTATATGAAGTAAGCAGATTTTCTCTCCAAGAGTTCAAACAATCTGATTATAATACTGAATGTGTTTTGCTAATAGTCTCAAAAATGAAATAGTAAAAAAAGTATCAAGATTTATTGTATCAAACTCATAGGTGAAGTATAAATATGCTAGTAGCATACTTGGAAATTATTTTGAATTTTCTAGGGGATTTCACAAACATAAATAAAAAGGGAAAACCCACTGGTTATAAGCTGTGTAAATCCCTTAACCTCTTGAAGCCCATAAAATAGAAATGATAAAATATTTACTTCATACAATTGTTTTGAGTATTGAGATAAAATTTATGAAACTACTTTGGATCCTCTAAGGCTTTACACAGATGTCAAATATTAGTGTTTGAAAATATCTCATTTGGTTTTAATAACTGTCCTGAATTGTGATCTACGTATTTTACTCATTGTACATCCTTTTTATATCTTCAAATTATATGTACATTTTTCTAAAGATAGAATTTTACAGGGAAATAATCTCTCCACTCACTACTATCATTGATAGAATAATGTTAGCATCTGGGCTTTGGGGTTAGATAGACCTTTATTTTGACCTTAAGTGTATTAATTTATAAAAAGGGAATAGCCTTAGAATCTACAACATAGGTTTGTTGTGGCTCATGAATAAAATAATACATGGTGAAGCCTGGTACAGTGACTAGGATGTAAGCTCCCAAAAACTCCTGTTGCTTCATTTCTTACTTATCTTCTCAAAAAAATCCTGCTCTTCTTGTAAACTGATGCCTTCCAGACATATACTCTATTCCTATTGTTTCATCTTCAGCATCCTTGCCCACTGACCTTCTGTTACACCTGGAAAAATCACAACCCTAAATAAACCCAACTGGATACCTTCTCCTTGTCCATATCCTGGCTGATAAGTACTACCAGATTAAAAATCACACAGTATTTGCCCTATAAAATTCATGGTCTCAGCCTCAATAGGGGTTTCAGTGCCAAGAGACAAACTTTTTAAGATTCCTTAACCAGCTTCCTCTCTCATCCTCCACAACAGCAACTTCAAATATTCCTTGCTTTCTTCAAACTTTCTCCTTCCTCACCCACACCCCCACTCCCAGCAGGAGA
Organism: Trichechus manatus latirostris; assembly: GCF_000243295.1. Lineage (NCBI taxonomy): Eukaryota > Metazoa > Chordata > Mammalia > Sirenia > Trichechidae > Trichechus > Trichechus manatus. Next base: position 3,665,736 of record NW_004444090.1, read on the forward strand.
TTTTACAAGGAATAGAGAAGCTATCTGAATTACCTCAACTTCTGCTACCTGCATTTACTTTGCCTTTCTTCCTTCTCTTCTCTTGTTACAGAGATGCCTTCCTTTCTGTCTAAAGCAAGGCTTTCCTCCTGGCTTCTATATTCCAATCTCTTAGTCATCTAGTGCTGCTATAACAGAAATACCACAAGTGGATGGCTTTAACAAAGAGAAATTCATTCTCTCACAGTCCAGCAGGCTACAAGTCCAAATTCAGGGTGTCAGCTCCAGGGGAAGGCTTTCTCTTCTCTGTTGGCTCTGGAGGAAGGTCCTTGTCATCAGTCTTCCCTTGGTCTGGGAGCATCTCAGTGCAGGAACCTCAAGGTCCGAAGGACATGCTCTGCCCCCGGCACTGCTTTCTTGGTGGTATGAAGTTTCCGGGTGTCTCTGCTCGCTTCTCTCTTTTATATCTCGAAAGAGATTGGCTTAAGACACTATCTAATCTTGTAGACCTCATCAGTATGACTGCTGCTAATCCATTTTATTACATCATAGTGGTAGAGTTTACAACACATAAAGAAATCACATCAGATTACAAAATGGTACACAATCATACCATACTGAGAATCATGACCCAGCCAAGTTGACAGATATTTTGAGTGGACACAATTCAATCCATGACACAATCCATCTTGCCTAATGAAGGACCTTCATCTATTACCCTTTGCTCTTTTAAATCCTCAACCTCTGTCTACCTACTGGTTCATCGTCAGCATTATTTATACACATTTAAATCTTTATTGTCTTTAAAATAAAATCTAAACGCCTCCTTGGGCCTCATACCCTCCTCTGGCTTCTGCTCTGTCTCTCTCCTTTCTTAGACAAATTGGTTGCTAAGTTGTTCACATCTATTTTCCTCACTTTTCACCTCCTACTTACTTTTCAACTACTGATGTCTAGCTTCCATATAAAGAAACTATTGAAAATACTCTCACCAAGATTACAAATGATCTCCTTGTAAAATTAACAAACAAGAATTTTTCTTGACATCCTTTGTTGATTGTGCCTTTTTTTGGTAATACTTTTTACTATTGATTTCTGTGACACACAGGACTTCTATTTGTTTCTTCTGCTTTTCTGGCTCATCCTTCTTTTATACTTTATGGGGTCCTCTTCTTCATTCTATCTCTTTCATCATGGTATGTATGTCCAAGGCAGTCTCTTATTCTCTTTTAGCTTACACCCTCTCTCTGGAGTTTCCTCCACTCCCTTGGTTCCAACTCTAAGAGTGAGTTCCTCCTGAATTTTTATTTCTATCCCATATTGCTTTGCTTAGTGCCAGACCTATATGTCTATCTGCCTCCTGGACATGTCTTCTTGATATATTACATTCAGTGTATCTCTGCCTACCACAGTAATGCCCACCTTTGAAAAGCAAAACAAAGCCCCCCTTTCTTCTCCCATATTTCATGCCCCAATTAACTTTAAGCTAGTTGTCAAAGCTGTGAAACTAATCAACGTCCTTGCTTCCTCCCCTTCTTCAACTACTCATCCTTCATGGCTTCATTAATTTCTAAATTCTAGGAATTAAACTCTTCTACAGCTCTTGAATCTCTACTTCCACCTATCGCCATCTCAGCTTTCTGATTCAAGTCTCTAGCATTGCTCTGTCTCTTTGACTAGTAAAAAGTCCTTTTATTAGTCTCCTTTCTTGTAATCTTGCCTCCTCCACCTATCTTTTATTCAAACAGTAGCCAGAAAGGATATTTCTAAAATATTGATCTGATTGTATGCTTCTGCTGCTTAAAATTTTACTGGTTTCCCATTGTCCTTAGAAAAATGTACAAATATTAAGAGAGCATGCAAGGATCTTCAGCCTTGAACTTCATTCATTTCTTCATTATATAACAAATGCATACTGAATGTTACTAAGTGTCAAGTACTGTTCTAGGCAATGGAGGTTCAGTATCAAAAAAGAAGTAATGTTCCCTGTCCTTGGAGTTTCTCTTCTCTTCCCAGTTCATCCTTGTCTCCTGGCTCCAACTATGCAGAATTATTAATAATTATTTGAATTAATTATGCTGCCTGTCTAGCTTAGAGAGGCCTTTGCAGGTGCTCTTCTTTCAGAGAGAGACTGTCTTACTTATAATCCTTCCATTTGACTGGCTGTTAGCCATCATTTGGCTCAGCTTACATGTCATTTCCTCTGGGAGTTTATGAGGCTATCACAGTATTCCAGGCAAGGGAAGCTGAGTGCCTAAGCATAAGATAGATTTGAGAGATAAAAAGCTGGTAGAGTAAACAACACTTTATTGTATATGGCAAGAAATACAAAGAAAGGAGTTTAGGTTAACTCTAAGATCTCTGGTTCGTGTGGAAGGAGAGTCTATTCGTGGAGATGAGGATTTTGATGTGTTAATAATGATTTTTAGATGTCATGAATCTTTAGCAGGAGGAATTTTATATGCAAGTCTTAAAATGAGGAAAATGGTATAAGCTGAATATAACATGTTAATTGCATTTATGGGAGTGGTTGAAGTACTCAGAGAAGGTATGTAAGATAAGAAGGTAATGTTTAAGTTTTCCCCTGGAATTGTGAGTTTATAATTAAAGATCTATGTTTTTGTCTCCTACTCATTTTAGAATGTAGCAGCTAAGCAGTTAAAAATCAGCTTTTATTAAATTCTAAGCATATTTAATTCTGTTCTTTTAAAGTCTTCTAGTCTGTGCACTAACTAGGCTTCATGTTGGAGATGTTATCAAGAGGGACCAGTCCCTGGAGAAGGACATCATGCTTGGCAAGGCAGAGGGTAAGAGAGAAAGAGGAAGACCCTCAATAAGATGGATTGACATAGTGGCTCAAGCATAGCAATGATTGTGATGATGGTGCAGGATTGGGTAGTGTTTCGTTCTGTGTTCATAGGATTGCTATGAGTTCGAACTGATTTGATGGCACCCAACAGCAACAATAGATATATAGACAGATAGACAGACAGACAGATAGATAGATGTATCTATCTATCTGTCTGTCAAATTTACTTCTCAAGTCCAAATAAGTGAAGGAAGAGTTTTGTATTTATAAGAGCTCCCCTTTTTTTAATACAGTTTAGCACAATCTTCAGATTTAAATGTATCCATTTCTCTTAGTGAGCCCTTGTGGTGTGGTGATTAAGAGATTGGCTGTAACCAACAGTCAGCAGTTCAGACCCACCAGCTGCTCCTTGGAAACCCTATGGGGCAGTTCTGCTCTGTCATATAGGGTCGCTATGAGTCCAGATTGACTCAATGGCAATGGATTTGGTTTGGTATTGGTATTTCTCTCAGAGGTATGGAATAGATATTGTGACTCTAAACATAGAGTTAACTATTTGTAATATTCTTTGTAAGCTTTCAAAAAAGGAATTCTATGAGGTCTGTTTCTGTTGGTGAAGAGAGTGTGAAGCAGAGAGATCATATTGTTGTTGTTAGGTGCTGTCAAGTTGGTTCTGACTCATAGAGACCCTATGCACAACAGAACAAAACACTGCCCCATCCTGCACCATCTTCACAATTGTTGTTGTATTTGAGGCCACTGTTGCAGTCACTGTGTCAGTCCATCTCATTGAGGGTCTTCCTCTTTCTTTCTTACCCTCTGCCTTGCCAAGCATGATGTCCTTCTCCAGGGACTTGTCTCTCCTGATAACAAGTATAAAGTACGTAAGATGAAGTCTCCCCATCCTCATTTGTAAGGATCATTCTGGTTGTATTTCCCTTCCAAGACAGATTTGTTCATTCTTTTGGCAGTCCATGGCATATTCAATATTCTTCGTCAACATCAGTATTCGAAGATATCAGTTCTTCTTCGGTCTTCCTTATTCATTGTCCAGCTTTTGCATGCATGTGAGGTGATTAAAAATACCAAGGTTTGGGTCAGGTGAACTTTCATTCTCAAAGTGACATCTTTGTTTTTGAACACTTGAAAGAGGTCTTTTGCAGCAGATTTGCCCAATCCAATACGTTGTTTGATTTCTTGACTCCTACTTCCATGGACATTGATTTTGGACCAAATAAATGAAATTCTTGACAACTTCAATATTTTCTCCATTTATCATGATGCTTATTGGTCCATTTGTGAGGATTTTTGTTTTCTTTATGTTGAGATGTAAGCCATACTGAAAGCTGTAGTGTTTGATCTTCACCAGTAAGTGCTTCAAGTCCTCTTGCTTTCATCAAGCAAGGCTATGTCATCTACATATCCCAGGTTGTTAATGAGTCTTCCTCCTATCCTGGTGTCCCATTCTTCTTCATATAGTCCATCTCTTTGGATTATTTGCTCAGCTGAGTAAACATAGTGAAAGGATACAACCTTGATGCACACTTTTCCTGATTTTAAACCTTGCAGTATCCCCATGTTCTATTCCAATGACTGCTTCTTTGTGTATATACAAGTTCCACAGGAGCACGATTAAGTGTTCTGGAATTCCGATTCTTTGCAGTGTTATCCATAATTTGTTATGATCTATACAGCTGAATGCCTTTGCATAATACACAATAAAACCCAAGTAAATATCTTTCTGGTATTCTCTGCTTTCAGCCATAATCCATCTGATATCAGTAATTATATCCCTCCTTCCACGTCCTGTTTTGAATCTGGCTTGTGTTTCTATTAGTTCCCTGTCAATGTACTACTGCAAAAATTTTTGAATTATCTTCAGCTTTATTTTACTTAGATGTGATATTAATGATATTGTTTGATAATTTCCACATTCCATTGGATCACCTTTCTTTGGAATGGGCACAAATATGGATCTCTTCCTGTCAGTTGGACAGGCAGCTGTCTTCCAAATTTCTTGGCATAAATGAGTGAGTGCTTCCGGTGTTGCATTGGTTTGTTGAAACATCTCAACTGGTATTCCATCAATTCCTGGAGGCTTGTTTTTTACCAATACCTTCTTTGCAGCTTGGATTTCTTCCTTCTGTACTGGTCGTTCTTGATTATATACTACTTCCTGAAATGGTTGAACGCAACCAATTCTTTTTGGTACAGTGACTGTGTATTCCTTTCATCTTCTTTTGATGCTTCCTGCATCTTTTGAAATTTTGCCCATAAAGAAACAATAATCTGTTGCGATGAGTCGATTCCAACTAATACAGACACCATAAGACAGAGTAGAACTGCCCCATAGGGTTTCCAAGAAGCGGCTGCTGGATTCAAATTGCCAAACTTTTGGTTAGCACCTGAGCTCTTAACCACTCCCTAAATATTGCAACTAAGGCTCGAATTTTTCTTTAGTTCTTTCAGCTTGAGAAAAGCCAAGTGTGTTCTTCCCTTTTGTTTTTCTAATTCCAGGTCTTTGCACATTTTGTTACAATGCTTTACTTTGTTTTCTTGATCCGCCCTTTGAAATCATATGTTCAGCTCTTTTACTTCATCATTTCTTCCATTTGCTTTAGCTACTCAACTTTCAAGATCAAGTTTCAGAGTCTCTTCTGACATCCATTTTGGTCTTTTCTTTCTCTCCTGTCTTTTTAATGATCTTTTGCTTTCTTCGTGTATGATGTCCTTGATGTCATTCCACAACTTATCTGGTCTTTAGTCATTAGTGTTCAACACGTCAAATCTATTCTCAAGATGGTCTCTTAATTCAGGTGGGATATACTCAAGGTCATACTTTGCCTCCCGTGGACTTGTTCTAATTTTCTTCAGCTTCAACTTGAACTTGCATATGAGCAATTGATGATCTGTTCTACTGTCAGCCCTTGGCCTTGTTCTGACTGGTGATATTGATCTTTTCCATCGTCTCTTTTCACAGATATAGTCAATTTGATTACTGTGTATTCCATCTGGCAAGGTCCACGTATATAGTCACTGTTTATGTTGTTATAAAAGAGATTTTCAATGAAGAAGTCGTTAGTCTTCCAAAATTCTATCATACGATCTCTGGCGTCGTTTCTATCATGAAGGTCATATTTTCCAACTACTGATCCTTCTTTGTTTTCAACTTTCACATTCCAATCACCAATAATTATCATTGCATCCTGATTGCATGTTTGATCATTATCAGACTGAACAAGTTGATAAAAATCTTCAATTTCTTCATCTTTGGCCTTAGTGGTTGGTTGGTAAATTTGAATAATAGTCATATTAACTGTTCTTCCTTGTAGGCATATGGATATTGTCCTATCACTGACAATGCTGTACTTCAGGATAGATCTTGAAATGTTCTCTTTAACAATGAATGCAATGCCATTCCTCTTGAAGTTGTCATTCCCGGCATAGTAGACTGTATGATTGTCTTATTCAAAATGGTCAGTGACAATCCATTTCAGCTCACTAATGCCTAGGATATTGATGTTTATGCATTCCATTTCATTTTTACAATTTCCAATTTTCCTAGAGTCATACTGAGAGAAGTAATTACATTCCTATAAGTATATAGGCTACTAGAGCTCTGGAGGAGAAAAGGACTGTTCACTTTAAGCACTCAGGAGAGGCTTGAATTTAACAACTTGAGGCTTGAATTTTTTCTTCAGTTCTTTCAGCTTGAGAAATGCAGAGCATGTCCTTCCCTTTTTGTTTTCTAACTCCAGGTCTTTGCACATGTCTTTATAATACTTTACTTTGTCTTCTCGAGCTACCCTTTGAAATCTTCTGCTCAACTCCTTTATGTCATCATTTCTTCCATTTGCTTTAGCTACTCAACTTTCAAGAGCAAGTTTTAGAGTCTCTTCTGACATCCATTTTTGTCTTTTCTTTCTTTCCTGTCTTTTTAATGACCTTTTGCTTTCTTCATGTATGATGTCCTTGATGTCATCCCACAACTTGTCTGGGCTTTGGTCATTAGTGTTCAATGCATCAAATCTATTCTTGAGATGGTATCTAAATTCAAATGTGGTATATTCAAGGTCATATTTTGGCTCTCGTGGACTTGTTTTAATTTTCTTCAACTTCAACTTGAACTTGGACATGAGGAATTAATGGTCTGTTCTGCTGTTGGTCCTTGGCCTTGTTCTGACTGATGAAATTGATCTTCTTGTAGTCTCTCCACAGATGTAGTAGATTTGAGAGATCATATATCTATTTTAATTACAGAACATTTTTTCACATATTCTTAATGTCATGGCTCTAATTACGTATACATTAACAACAACAACAAAAAAAACACTGCCATCGAGTCAATTCTGACTCATAGCAACCCCATAGGGTTTCCAAGGCTGTAAATCTCTACAGAAGCAGACTGCCACATCTTTCTCCCACAGTGCCCCTGGTGGTTTTGAACCACCAACCTTTATGTTGACAGTCAATCATTTTAACCAGTGTGCCACCAGAGCTCCTTACATATACATTATAGGGAACAAAAGGACTTTAAGACATATTTTAATGTGTTTTGATAAATTCCTGTTCAACAATTGAGAAGTTCCATTGAGAATTCTTAGAAGTTGATAGTATAGTTTATAAGGTTTCACCAGTGATATTCTGGTGTCTAATTAAGTGAAATGCTGAATTCTATTTCTAAAAATATGACATTACATGTATTATACAGTATCATTAAATTAATAGAAAATCAAAGTCATTAATTTTTTTACGATGATGAATAAACAATTAGCTAACTTAATAACCATATCTTCATTGTAACAATTTGCAGTTAGTCATTTCAAAAGACATTAAAAATGACAATAAATAGAAAGTACACCAATAATTCATTAAATGCCTGCCAAAAATGTCACTGATTCTTTAAGAGAGCTTCATTGTGTGTTTTAAAAATTCTTTTTAGATGTGCAAGTTTTCAAAGTTAAAAAAAAAGATTGTTTTTTCCTGAGTAAGACTTTTTAAATGGCATTTACATGTCATATTAAAAAAAAAAAACTTTTTATAATTATGTGCTTTTCAAACACTTTTTCCATCATGTAAATGTTTTTAAATTATGAGGTTAAAAAGGAAAAAATGGGAATTGAAAAAGATTGAGCCATTTTTAAGGTTATATAGTTCTTAGTATATCTCAAAATAGGTACCTTAGATGTGTGTGGCATAGTGTTTTGTGAATGGCTGACAAAAAGTTACTATTTACTATACCAGTGGGAAGTGTAAAAGGAAAAGCATCTCTGTGTAGTGTGGGTTCCTTGGAATAACAGCTATAACTGTGATTATTTGGAGTAAGATAATCAGAGACTGCACTTGGCATGGAGCTGACGAGGCTCTCCCTCATTGGCTGCCCTGCCTTAAGTGTTCAGAGAGCTGGCTGCTTTGCCTGCTGTTGAACTCAGCAGTTGAAATTAAATGCTTGCTAGTTAAAAAATCTGGAGGAGATTTGTGTTAATGGCTTAAGAAATCATCTGCTTAGACATTCGAAACCTGATTTCTTCTTTTGGTATTTCATAATGATATTGTGAAACCATTATTATTACATGTATTTGACTGGCTCCTTTAACTTTTGGAAAGCTTTTTGTATCTATTAACTTGTTTTATTTCCACAGCAACCTAAGAAGGTAGTCCAGGAGGAGTTGTTATGTGATTTAGATAATGTATGGGAAAGTGATTTGTTAACTGCAAAACCGTACACAGGATACCATTAAGGTTTTTGTTTTATGGATAAGAAAACTGAGGCCAGAGATACTAAATGATTGGTTTCATATCACATAATGCTGGGATGATAAGAATGCAGGTCAACTGACTTACACATAATTATTTATCCTTTTTTTTAAAGTCATCCTTCATGGGTGAAGCTATAGATAGTAAGAGTAGGGGAACAGACTAGTCGTTTCATAGTAGCCAAATACAGGGCTAAAGCATTTCAAGAAGCTTACTGAGTTACACGGTTAGTCATTAAGATAATATACATTCAGTTTTTTAAAGTTTTTTGGACTAGTGTATGACTGAAAACCATGAAGTGAAAAGCGTTTCCAGCACTGTGGTTAAAACTATTATGGTATGAAATATTATGACAACCTGGCTGGGTCTGGATCAGTGATTCAGGGGGAAATGTTCTGCATTTCATTAGTAAATTTTGACTCACCTTCCATCCACACTAATCTGGTTCCATGCAACCTCTGTATTAAAAGCCCATTAACCATTCTCTTTTCCTTAATTTCAAGATGATTACTTACTAATCAATTGACTTCTCAGGAAATAATTGGAATGTGATCATCTTTTCTTCCTTTCTAAGGCTTAAACCTTCCATTTTTGTGTGTTTTCTTCTCTTAACAAGGCACTTGAGAAATGAGTGGAAGAAAAGAGAGAACTCTGTTCTTTCAAGTTTTTGGTTTTTCAATGCTTCTTACGGAATTGGGAGGGCCCAGTAGAGGGATATAATAATAATAGATAATAAGTAAGAAATAGCACAATAGTGCTTAACATTTAGTGAACACTTACACTTCATCACTGCTCAGGTCCTACAAAGAGCTTTACGTGCACTCTCTCATGTAGAGATGTTAAGAAACTCGACCCAAGTTACACACTTGTTAGTGCTGGTGCCAGGACTTGAATCCACATTTGTCTAGCTCCAAAGCATGTGTATTAACCATTATGCTGTTTCCTCTTCTGACTCAACTGAAAATCAAGAAGTTCAGAAAGCATCTGGATAACATAGGTGCCATTGAATGGTTGGTAACAGGAAACTCTGATTCATTTTAATAGGCAAGATTTATTTAGGAAAAAAATAACTGCATGGGAAGTTCTCACCACAAAGAAATGAAGGAAAGCAAATCAAGGATGAAGGCAAACATTTGACTACTAATGTTGCTGTCATAGATACAATTCTTCTAGATGTTCAGTGATGATGAGAAGCTTGAAATTCCATCAGGTGCTGATTGTGTGCTTTTTCTGTCAAGTTATATATGACTTCTGAGGCTGGTTTTCTCATTCATAAGATGAGGCTAATAATTAAACACACACACACACAAATATTTGTAGTGTCCACTATCCCTCCTAAACAGAGTAAGTCACTCAGTAAATATTAGTTCTAGCTCCTGACCTAGTTTCTACCTATTCTGCTGTTCCCAAAGAAGTAGGTGTTTGGTGTGATAGTACCAAGACTGTGGGTGGCAGGAACTAAGAGCCAGGACCAAGAGGTCAGGCAAGGAAACACAGCTGCCAGGGGGTAGCTGAAATCCAGACAGCAGACTCTGGATGCTTGAATGCAGTCTCGAGTTAGAGTACACTGAGTGCCCCCTTAGGTCATCAGAATAACAGGGTTGAGGCCTAGAGAGCCAAGGAAGAACAAAGAGTCACATATGTGCCTATCAGTGTGGTGAGGTCTTCAGGAAAGAGGTAGAGCTTAGAACTCTACAGACTGATGGGATTTGGAAGCCAGGATCAGGAATCTAGGTAATTCTACATTACAGATTTGTACCACCAACTACAAGGTGCTCTTGGCACCAAGATCCAATTGCTACCTCTCATGAATCATTCTACACACTTTTTGCCCAAGCATTTTCAATCCTAGAACATACTGATATTAAAGTGGATGTCCCTCACTGGAAAGTGAATCTGGTGACTTCTATCTGTAATAGATTGTATTCTGTATGTCAAGCCTTTATAAATTTGGCAGTGATTAAAAAATATCCTTAATTATCTGGCTAAGATGATTTCTATAATTTGAAATATAATTTGGAGTGCCTGGAGAGATCATAGAAATTATGCTTCAACCGAAAGAAATATGCAAACTAATGCAGAATTTCTCTCTGTACCATGGGAGGTAGTAAAGTGTACGGGATAAGAACTCAAGCTACAGAAACAGATGGACAATGATTTAAAGCTTCATTGGACACTTACCTTCATTTCTATGAAATATAACAATCCCTACCTCAGCTAAATATGTGTTACTGTGAAGATTAAATGAGATTATGCAGATACATTCCTTAGCACATAAAGGGTATACACAATAAGTAGTAAATATAAATCATAGGATATCAAATATTGAATCAGAATTTAAAGTGTTAATAATATAAAAAGTGGAAAAACTAAAAATAAGTAAGGCTATTTTTAGTGTGCAAAACTTGTTGGTAATCCTAAAGTTCAAAGTTAAGGTAAAGTTTTTATCATTGTTCCCTTTTTGATGTTTAAAGTTGTACTGTTTGGAAACTGCTTTAGGGCAAAGTACATGAACTGAAAACAATTACTAAAATATGTAAAACCTGAAATAAATGTATTTTCAGCCCTGGTAATATCCAAGGACTGAATAACAAAGAATATGTTCCTCAAATTCAAGGTGAACTTGAATATGAAGTTATACTTTGGCCAAATATGTACTAACCACTGTTTAGAAAACATTATCAATCAAATATTTAGAAGAGATAAGGAAAAATGTGAATGTAGTACCCAGTCGGTGGAATGCTGAGCCAATTTTAATCTTAAATCTTCCATTTAAAAAAATATGTTTATGGAAATTCACAAGATGATACTGCTTTGCATCTGGAGAGCCACGGAACATGGGACCAGCTACTGGACATGGTTAATGGTAAAGAGCTTAGTTAAAACAGTTGCACCCCTTCCTGAAGGGAAGCAACTGGTTTTACAGAGAAAGTTCTTGCCCTTTTTACACGTGACTCATCTTGAGCTATTTTCTGGTTGGTTAGTCAGTAAGAGAACACATCTTGACACGACAAAGCAGAGATAAACATCTGCTTTGATGGCAGGAGTCCTGGGTATTGGTGTGTACCTGGCTGCCCAGAGGCCCCTAGCTTTTCCAAGACTCAGGTTTCCTCCTCATCCAAAACACTGGAGATTGGGCAAGAATTAGTGGTTTTTAAATTTGCTTTATCTAACTTTTTACTTCAAATAAAATCTTAAATAAATCAAGAAGAAGCCAAATAAATAAAACAAAAATAAACGTTGATGCTGTTTTAGAAACAAAGGGTGTGTGTATATGTGCGTGCGTGCGTGCACCAGTAGTACTATCTTCTTACCTTACCCTCCTCCACAGCATGGTTTCTCCTTCGCCAGAATGGCCCCCTTCGTCCAGCCCCTGAGGTTTCTCACAGGCAGAGCACCGAAAAATTCAGAGACAGTTTGCAAAATATTGCGCCAGATAATCTTCATTGTTCTTCTGAGCATTATTGTCGACCTTCTGAAGAATTTATATAAAAGAAAAACATGAATAGCTATTAAGATATTTAAAATTCAGCTCAAAATATTTTTTTAAAAGGCAAGTGTCTTTTAAAACCTTACTGTATCAGCAAATATTACAAAGGATGATACTGCTAAAGCTGAGATGGTTCTGGGGAAAGAGGTGCTCTCATTCACTGTTAGTGGAGGTCTAAAATTGTTCAGCATTCCTAGAGGGCAATTTGACAGTATGTACCAAAAGTTTTTTGGACATATGATTTGGCCACAAAATTCCTTTTCCAGTAATTTAACCTAAATAAATAGATGGGAAAAAAAGAGATGTATAACTATGCTTATCAGGGAGTTATTTATAATGGGGAAAAGTGAAAATAACCTTAGTTATAACATTATGGTAAAATGTAAGTACCTATTTAAATACATATTATAGAGGAGAAGTCTTTGAAATTAAAAAGCTTGAAGATGTTTGAAGAAAGCAGTAGTGTGGAATCCCCTACTTCTTGAAGGGTGCTATTGAAAAAGACGATAAAAGACAAAAGTTCTTTCAGGTGACATGTGAAAGCCAGAGAGTCTCCAGCAGCATATAGAGAGACTCTCATCTTTAACAGATAAAAGGCAAAAAGTAGCTGAGGATCAGGCCCAAGACATAATTATAAGGACAGCAAAGTTCCAAAGAATGTTGATTAAATGTTAACTCTGGCAAAACTGCCATACCAAGGACCTTGATTACAAAGGACTTCGTCCTTGAGACATGGGATGAGGGCATCTGAGTCAATATACCTGAAAATCTTGAATCTCCAGATTCCCCTGAACACTGGGCCTGCAGAATTAGCCCATTCTTTCCTATAAAAAGCTAGGATTCCATCCCTGCTTTCAGACAATGCAGAGGCCTCTCCCTTGCAAGACAATGTACATCCCTTCAGGATCTACAAGCTCCTCCCTTACTAGCCACCAAAAAAATAACTAGGGTCATGCCACATTAGCCATAGGAGGATCTGAGGAAATGACACCTACCAAACTGATAAGGGATGCTTTAATGAGTGGGCACTGGTATTTCTGAAAAGCTCAGTCATATTCCCTATAGGCCAGGGATCCCTGATAGCAATGATGAAATGATGAGCTCCAGAATAATAGAGACCAGGTGACAGCATATAAATATCAGGAACAATGTAGATGTAACTATCATAATTGGCAGCTAGGAATGAGGGCCAACCTGGGGGACTTGGCCTACAGAGAGCTATGAAGATATTTAAGGGAACCTGGTATTCTAGGGGCAAGATACCTGATCATGTTTTTACATCTCGAGTCACTGACTAAAGCAAAGGCTGGATTCTCATGAGGAAACGTCTTGCAACAGTATGTCAGGTGTATGTAATGATCCCCTTAAAGTGACCTGTGGCTATACAGGTAAGAAGAATTCACACACATTTTGAAGATTTTTGGACATGAAGCTGAGATTGACATCAGTAACATGGAATCCAATATATCATTAAGGTTGCCTCTGTTTGATAGAGAGGTATACGTAGGCTAGGTAAAAAATGAAATCCTGGCCTAGGTCCAGTTCACTGGGTTCACAAGTCATCTCGTAGTCATTTTGCTGGTCCCTAAATGTATAATTGGAATGGACACACTTGGTAGTTGGCTAAATACCCATATTTGTTCCTTACTTTGAGGGGTAAAAACTATCACAGTGGGAAGGCTAACTGGAAGCTCTGAAACTATCCCCTCACCAAGATAAAAAGTCAGAAACAATATCACATCCCAGGATGTCAGAGATGAATAAAACCAAACCAAACCAGTTGCTATTCAGTTGATTCCCACTCATAGCAACCCCAAGTGTTTCAGAGTAGAACTGAGCTCCATAGGGCTTTCAATGGATGTGATCTTCTGGAAGTAGTTTGCGAGGTCTTTCTTTCAAGGTACCTCTGGGTGGCTTAACCATTTATGCCATCCCAGGACCTCAGACCAACATAGTCTTAGGTAAATAAGTCTGGTGAATGAGTTATTTTCCATACTTAGCAAGAAGGAGAATCAGCAGTTTGCATTAATGTGAGATAGCCGAGGGTATACATTTGTCCATTTGCTCCAGGCCTATGGTAGTTCTGCTCTCAGTCATAACATAGGCTGAAAGAACCTGGACCATGTGGAAAGTCTACATTATATTAATGACATCAGGTTAATCAGATGAGCAAGTGTGAAGATTTTGGTAAGATATATGTGATCCAGAGGGTGGGAGATAAACCCTATAAGAATTTCCCCCTCTTCCCTCATTTTCAGCAGTGTACCTAGGAATCTGATTTGTATGGAAAGAAGTGACTTGAGGTAAAAATATTCATAGGCTTACTGGCAGTGATAAAGCACTTGACTGTTTTTCAAGGACCTGGAAGGATAAAGACTGGAAAATTATGGACCGGGGATAGGGGGAAGAGGCCTTTAGATGGACTTAAGGGAGTTAACTTGAATTGTGAAGATCTTTGTATCATATGCTACTGTCCACAAGAGAACATCCGTCAAGGAAGAGGAATGAAACAACCACATAGACAGAATGACTCAACTGACATAATGTTCAGGTGACATCATTTTGACCAACTTAGTACTGACTAAATGAGCATTTGAACACATTAACCATGGTGGCAGGGATGGAGGCTATGCATGTGCCCACTCACCAAAACTGGTCTAGCTACTATGTTTCTGAACACCTATACTGCTAGTAATACAGACCAATGCTGAGCTGCTGGTGTGGTACCATCCCTTGATGAAACCGTCCTACAAAGATCAGGAATTTGGACTGTCCTGGGATCAAAGCACATTCTAGGTTTGAGTTTTCCTTTCCTGCCTTAGGGGTCTTGGTCAGCAACACTATGCAAGATATTATATATTGTTTGAACTACTAAACACAATATATTACATAATATCACCTTAGACCAAAAGACCCATTTTATAGCAAAGGTGGTATGAGAGTGAGTGTATAACTACAAGATTTGCTCTTATCAGATAACACATTCCTAGAAGTGGCAGACATGACAGAAAGATGGAATGACTTTTGAAAGATGCAGCTATGGCACCAGCTTAGAGATAATACCCAGTGAGGATGAGGCACTTTTCTCCAGGAAGCAGCACACGCTGTAAATCAATGGTCATTATATGGTGTTATATCTCCAGTAGGTAGACCACATGGATCCAAGAACCAACTTGTTGAAGTAGGAGTAGCCCACTTCCCCATCATTTCCAGTGATCTGTTTGGGGAATTTGCGCTTATGTGCATCTAGATATCCTGATTCCCAAAGAAAAATTCTTCCATCAGAGGACGTTACACTTGAAGCCATGGTTGCTGTCTCAGCACTTCAGGCTCTAAGAGACAAGTAGGCAAGAAGAAAAGTACTGAAATGCAGAAAATTTTTAGCTGAATAAAAAACAATTTACAAGAAACTTAAAAAAAAAAAGTCATGTTGGTAACTTTCAAAATCAAATTTTTTCTTTAATTGACCTGTAATATGCTGAGTCTGACTGATTTCTACCTAGGTCACTTAATTATTTATTTTCCCCTTAAATCTTTAATTAAACGTTAAGGAACTGGGATTCTCCATTTCTTGGTTTGATTGTAAATTTAAGTTGGGATCTGAAACTATTTGCTTTTCTTTCACAATAGTTCCAACACCAAGAAAATGTCCTTTGCCACACATTGCCCGTAAAGCTTTGCTGCATTTAAGGATATGTTGGGTACAGGGTTTCCAGATTTAGCAAAACAAAACAAAAACAAACAATAAGAAACTCAGTTAAATTTGAATATCAGATAAATAAGTAATTTTTAGTATAAGTATGCCCCCAAACTATTTGTTTTTTATCTGAAATTCAAATTTAACTGAAGTCTTTTATTTTATTTGGTATCTCTAATTTTATGAAATATAACATTGGATAGAGGAGAAAAATTATGACTTTAGGGAAGGAGTGGCTTCTAGGTGAGGGTAAGCTAAAAAATTTAGATTGCTTCTGGGTAGAATGATGAAGGCTGTAGGGTCTTTGGGCTAGATTTGACAGACAGCACAGGCACAAGCCCTTGGCAGGGTTAAGATATTCATACTGACAACGTGATCCTTATTACTGGAACTTGGGGCAATGCATGTTGTTAATATAACAAACATATACCCCTCTGGTTCCAGTCTTAAGATAGCCTGATTGGGAAAATCCAGAACTACAGGCTGTCTGGGAAATCTTAGACAGCACATAAAGGCACATTATTATGAGAGACTGGATAAAATTAATCAGAAATCCCACAACACTAAAACCAAAGAGAATTATCATTGCAAATAGAGAAGAAGAAGATCACTTATTTTTCCTGAGTTCAGAGACACCTAGGAGGCTCTACTGTTGTCAGAATTGCATTCTCTTTTCCTTTTCACTTTCCTTCTCTTTGGGATATGATTGATGCTTGAAATCCCACTGTTGTTGTTAGCTGCCCTCAAGTCAGCCCCCAACTCATGGCAACCTCATAAACAGTGGGATCAGACCATTGTAATCCGTCCGGTTTTCCTTGGTTGATTTTTGAAGCAGATCTCCAGGCTTTTCTTCCTAGTCCATCTTAGTCTAGAATCTGTGGTGAAACCTGTCCAACCTCAGAGCAACCCACAAGCCTCTACTGACAGACAGGTGGTGACTGCATAAAGTATACTGGCTGGGAATCAAACTTGGGTCTCCTTCACAGAAGGTGAGAATTCTACCACTGAATCACCCTGCCCCGGATGAAATCCCATTCTTTGGCCTAAATTTTTGACCATATAAAAATGCCAAATTCCCCAAGAAACTGTTTTGTTCAAGACAATGGTGAGCCAAATTGGGAGATTATCACTGGAGAGCTCAGTCTTTCCTGTACATTAGAATTCTCTGGGGAGTTGTTTGTTTTCAATACCAAATGCCCTTCCTCCACCTTCAGAGACTGATTCAGTTGTTCTAGGGTAGGAACAAAGCATTAGAATTCTTTAAAAATTTCCCCAGGTGATTTTTTTTTATACGCAGCCAGGGTTGAGCACGAGTTTGTTGCAGCAGGGGTTAGTGTACATATGGGCAGCAGGGTGAAATGAAGTTGTTCAGCGGCATCAAAAAACTGAGTAGGATTGAGATGGAGAGTGCCCCAGGCAAGCATACACCCAAACGGGTTTGGCTGAGGTCTTGGGTATTGCCGTTTGAAGATCCCTGGTTGTTTCCTTCTCCAGAAAGTCTTTATCTTTGTCTAGACTGCACCTGGTAATCCACTAATGAGGGAGTGAGAATTCTGCTCCCTCCAAATTTGCTTACAGAGAGGCCTTTGCTGATGAAAGAGACTACTGAATCCTCATCCACAGATATTTTTTAAATTTTATTTATTTTGTTGTTGTTGTTGAGAATATACACAGCAAAGCATACACCAATTCAACAGTTTCTACATGTACAAATCAGTGACATTGATTGCATTCTTCAAGTTGTGCAACCATTCTCATTCTCCTTTTTTGAGTTGTTCCTCTCCCATTAACTTAAACTCACTGCCCCCTAAGATTCCCATCTAATCTTTTGAGTTGTTGTCACTTTGATCCCATATAGATAGTTCTTAAAAGAGCATAATGCTCAAGGCATTTTTCACTATTTAAGTTAAACTATTGTTTGGTTTTAAGAAGACTTCAGGGAATATTTTTGGTTTAAGGTTTAAAGATTATTTCAGGGCAATAGTTTCAGGGGTTCATCCAGCCTTCATGGCTCCAGAAAGTCTGGAGTACATGAGAATTTGAAATTCTCTTCAGCATTTTCCCCTTTTGATCAGAATTCTTCTATAGAATTTTTGATCAAAATGTTTAGTAATGGTAGCTGGGCACCATCTACTTCTTCTGGTCTGATGGCAAAATGGCAGTTATTCATGGAGCTAATTAACCACACATTCCATATCCTCCTCCTATTCCTGGCTTTCTTTCTTCCTCTGTTGCTCCAGGCAAATAGAGACCAATTGTTATACTTTGTATGGCTGTTAGCAAGCTATTAAGACCCCAGGCACTATGGAAAGAACTAGGAGGTAGAACAGAGGCACTCAACATGTTATTAGGCCAATTAACTGACATGGTCCATGAAACCATGACCCTAAACCTCCAAACCAAGGAACCAAATCCCATGAGGTGTTTGGTTGTACATAAATAGGCTCAGTAGCTACTCTTTGTTGTTGTTATAAATATATCTATTATACAACTTTTGCCAATTCAACTTTTTACAGGTGTACAGCCTCTTGACAGCAATTACAATAAACATCTGTGCAACCCCACTCTTAATCAATTGTGATTTTTCCACATCACTGTTTACCCCCCTTCCTCAGCCCTGCCGTCTCTGATAACCACTAATAAACTTTGGTCTCTATATGTTTGCCTTTTCTTGTCTTTTTATATAAGTGAGGCCATAAAATATTTGTCCTTTTGTGATTGACTTATTTCACTCAGCATAATGTCTTCAAG
>NW_004444090.1:3684318-3731681 GCF_000243295.1 Trichechus manatus latirostris
TGTATTCAGCAATTTATTTGATGTATTTATTCAGCAAATACTCAGCAATATATTTGGATTGGGTTGTTACTATATTGTTTATGGTTTTGTGTCATTTTTCTTTAAGTGTAATTACCCTATAATTTCTTGAAAGGAGAAGGGACTGGGATTATAAAAGGTAACACTATTAGCTTCATAATCCTCAACATTCAATCTCTTGAAGCTTGAAATACATTTTTTACTTTTACTTTTTGGAGTACTCTGTGTATGCATAGTGAGAAATAAGTACATAAAATTCATCATAAGAAGTTGTGGAAAAGACATATACCAAAAGACATAAAGAAAATTTTTGTTAAAGTTATAGAATTTCAGGGTCAAACTAATGAAGATTAAATTTTGTAGATGCCCCTTGATACAAATATAAGGGAAGAATATCCAATTGTATGATCTGATCAAATAAAATATTTTGTTAAAAGGTTTTCTGTCTTATAATAAAGGTTTTCATTGGTTGTCATGGATTGAATTGGGTCCCCCCAAAATATGTGTCAACTTGGTTAGGTCATGATTCCCAGTATTGTGTGGTTGTCCTCCATTTTGTGATTGATGTAATTTTCCTATGTGTTGAAATTCTAATCTCTGCCTGTGATTAATGAGGCAAGATTAGATTATGTTAAAGAGGATTAGGGTGGGATGTAACATCCTTACTTAGTTCACATCCCCAATACAATGTAAAGGGAGTTTCCCTGGGGTGTAGCCTGCATCACCTTTTATCTTACAAAACATAAAAGGAAAGGGAAGCGAGCAGAGAGGGGGGGACATCACACCACCAAGAAAGAAGCACTGGGAGCAGAGCGCATAGTTTGGACCCGGGGTTCATGCACACAGAAGCTCCTAGTCCAGGGGAAGATTGGTGACAAGGACCTTCCTCCAGAGCTGACACAAAGAGAAAGCCTTCCCCTGGAGCTGTTGCCCTGAATTTGGACATCTAGCCTACTAGACAGTGAGAGAATGAACTTCTATTTGTTGAAGGCATCCACTTGTGGTATTTCTGTTACAGCAGCACTAGATAACTAAGACACTGGTCAATTTTTTTACAAGTAGATCACCAGGTTCTTCTTCCTAGCCTGTCTTAGTCTGGAAGATCCACTGAAACCTGTCCATCGTGGGTAACCCTGTCACATCTTAACTCCCTGTAAACAAGTGCTTCTGAATTCTGGCTACACATTAGAATTACATGGAAAAATTTAGAAACATATATTTTTATTTGGGCCCCACACACCAAAACCAGTTGCTGTTGAGTTCACCTCATGGCGACCCCATGTATGTAGAGTAGAACTGTGCTCCGTAGGGTTTTCAGTTCCCGATTTTTTGGAAGCAGATTACCAGGCCTCTGTGTGGACTCAGACTTCTACACTTTTGGTTAGCAGCTGAGCACATTAATCATTTGCACCACCCAGGAAAAGGCTTATTAAATCAGAATGTCTGAGGGGAGAGGAGTGGGTTTAAAAACTCTCGAGGTGATTCTAATGAGCAGTCAGGGTTGACAACCATTGTTGATGATAAACAAAATGAAGAGAAGAAAATAGATACCAAATGATAATTAGAAGATGATTACTTCTCACCAGCGTGCCCCACTGTCAAAATCTGTAACCTTCAATGCCATCAATGCTGAACCTGAGAAGCCATGAAGAAAGGAAGTGAAGGCAGGAAATGGGGTTTATATGGCTAGTGTTTTGAGATTGAAGCCATTACTTTTAACAGAATTTCCAGAAAAGGGTTTATATTCCAAACGATAAAAATCCAAGTTTAAAAGTCCAAATAATCAAATGACTGTATGTGCACTTTGTTTTGTAAGTGAAAGGCAGGCAGGTTGAAGAGACTGTTGGCATTTAAGGCAGGCCTTCCAAGAATGGGTTGAGTATAAGTAAAATAATTAAACGAGTTTTTTTTTTTTTTTTTTTTCTGGAAACTATCACACATTTTACTTATAATGATTGACATTTCAAAGTCTTTTAATATTTATCAGATTATCTGGTAAGCCAAAAAAAATCTTGATAATTCCAGTTTAATTACAAATTATGAAATAAAAGAACTTGATGCATCATTGTTTCTCAGGCCATGCAATTTTCAACGCATTATTTTCCTTTTAACACAGTTTGAAATTTTGTTGTTGGCTATCACCTCAGTTTATGTTTGCTTTGGCCTCTGTTCACACTAAGGCTTTGTGAAATTCCTAAAGTGTTGTTGTTTCTATTGGCAAAATCTGTTTGTTTTTCAGCTATAGGAAGATTAAGAATTTAAAGTGTTAGTCTTGACACTAATAGGTATTATTTAATTTTATTCAACCCACTCATTTGTTTTTATTTTAAATTATATCTCTTATACTTCAAAAATGGAGCCATGGTGGCGTAGTGGTTAAAGCACTTGGCCACTAACCAAAAGGTTGGCAGTTCGAACCCACCAGCTGCTCCACAGGGGAAAGATGTGGCAGTCTGTTTCTGTAAAGATTTACAGACTTGGAAATCCTATGGGGCAGGCAGTTCTACTCTGCCCTACAGGGTCACTACGGATTGACTTGATGGCAATGGGTTTTTATACTTATAAAAAAGATAGGGGCTCATTTCCAATAAAACCAAACACACATACATACACACCTAATTATCAATAACTTATTATTTTAATTACCCAAGTACAGCCTACAATACACAAATTTATTTCATCTTTGCCTATCCTTTTGTTTGGCATTTTTTAAAAAACAACTACATATACACACATACTCACACACATGTGTTATTGTTGTGTGTTATTGAGTCAATTCTGCTTCATAGCAACCCTATACAACAGAGTAAAATTGTCCCACAGGGTTTCCTAGGCTGAAATCTTTATGAAAGCAGATCACCAGGTCTTTTCTCCAGTGAAGCAACTGGTGGATTCGAACCACTGACATTTCAGTGAGCAGCTGGGCACTTAATCATTATATATACAAATAATGAACAAATCTGTCTTGGAAAAAGCATAGCCAGGCTGCTCCTTAGAAAGGAGGATGGCAAGACTTTGTCTTCCATATTTTGAACATGTTATCAGGAGGGACCAGTCCCTAGAGAAGGACATCATGTTTGGCAAAGCAGAGGGTCAATAAAAAAGAGGGAGACCCTCAATGAGATGGATTGACACAGTGGCTACAACAATGGGCTTAACCATACAAATAATATTTTTCAGGTATTTTCAAAAATTTGCTCATGTTTTCAAATAACACTATTTTTCACCAATAGTTGGGCAGGTTATACTTGAAATTTGTTGTTGTTAGTTGCTGTTTTCTGACTCATAGCAACCCCATGTGTGCAGAGTAGAACTGCTGTATAGGGTTTCCAAGGCTGTGACCTTTCAAAAGCAGATCATCCAGGCCTATCTTCCCAGGTGCCTCTATGTGTGTTTGGACCACTGATCTTCCAGTTAGTAGTCCAGTGCTTAACCACTGTACTACCCAGGGACCCTCAAACTTGAAATTAACTATGGTTAAATCAAATAAAAAGTTTTGCTTTTACTTTCTGAAGGGCCCTCAAGAACCACCCTAATTCTTTTTTAAAATCAGTAGGAGTGAAATTATCTACCTTGACACTGCCTTTTTCCTTGCCCTTGTCTGAGATTTTGTTCTGTACTGGGCTCACGGTGTTTGTTTTTTCCCTCCAACACTTTTGAAGCAATTTTTTTTTTTTTAGTAAAAGAAAAGTTTCTTTGGAAGCATGCAGAAAAATGTTATTTTCAGCTTCTTCCAGGAATCCTCTCTTCAAAGTTGTATTAGATTCTCCAAACTCTCCCAATAAAATTCAATTTAATATTGTGTTGTTCAGGTTTTATGATTTTGAGTGTATCATATCCCCTTTCACAGGTGAAAATAGGTGTGAACTTGTCAACCTTGTTTATCACAACATTCTAGGAAGATAGGAAAAGGCCAAAAAGATCCTCTGAGTTACTAGAAATTATCTGTAGATTTGCTAGAATTAGAACCCATTGCTCTTTCCAAGACTAGAAAAATCTTTGGATTAAGCAAGTTAAGAAATTATCTTGATCTTCATCTTTATGGGCATTAAAAACTCTTCTAGATTGTGGGAAAATGACAAAATAAATTCTGTGAGTGAGATGCAAAAATGATTAGATAATGCAACTGAACCAAATATCCAAGACAAACTAATGTGATCAGAATAATTTGAGCCTAAACCAAGAAAACGGAGCCATTTTAGAAGAAGAATTTCATGGTTTCTTAGACGATTTTGGTTTATAACTCTATTTTAGATGAACAGTTTTATGGTTTAAAAACAAACAGCTGTACAAACTAAAGTTCAGGGTCTGTATATTTCCATCTCTAAATACTTGATTCCTTTCTCTATTTCTTTATTTTAATGCTAGTTTTTAATCTACTGCATCCTTTTGTTTGTTACAAAGTTAGCCTCGTGAGACCAGTGGAATAAACATCAAAATGCGTTTTTCATTTTTCCCCAACTACAATCTTCATTGTTTTTCTCCTTACATTTCAATTTTACTTTTAGTCCTCAAAAATGGAACAATCATACCAGATGGCACAAGTCTGATGCTGTTTTCTGCTTCTTTATGTAAAGTCAGGTGGTTGACAGCATAAGTCATTCGAGCCAAAAATGAGCTGGGATCACTTAGATGAGGCAGCTCCATGCACGATCATGAAGTAGGTGAAGTGGTCTTTGATCCTCTCCTACTTTTTATAATAGCAACTCTTTCTTCCTTAGCCTCATCTAGGCTCAATTCTGTAAACAATTTTTTTTTTTTTTTTTTTTTTACTGAGTTCTCTTAAACTATTTGTTCAAGATGTTGACTGATAATTGAGATATTAGCTATCAATAAGGAGTTGGTTTTTAACGGAGTCCGTTAAGTCTCCTCTGTCCATAGACTACTGGATGGGAGCCTAAATCCCTGGGGAGTATTCCAGGGCACACCCACACAGTGGATCCTTAGAGGGAGAGGTAACCTATATGTGGGAGTAGACTCACACCCCTCAGTTATGAAACACAATGTCATTTCCCTCACAAAGCCCATGCTGCCATAAAATAATACATGAATGAAAACTTCTCACCACAAAAGAAAGGTGCTCAGAATCTTGAGCTTCCCAAACTTTATGGATTTTTATTCCATAGTGATTTAAATAACCACTCAACTCTTCAATTTTTTGCCTAGAGAATGGAATGGGGAGGTTTTCATGATGAAAGCGAGATGTACTTACAGATAGTTCTAATTTAGGTAATTAATATTAAATACAAATAATGAGTTATTTTGTTTCATACTGTACCTATAATAATCTGTTTTACCCTTATTACACTGCATTACTCCAGCATAAAGCATGTTAATATTTAGGAGCATAGTTCGTGTCATTGTAGGAAAGTTTAGTATTAAAATTGTTAATTTTTAACTCTTTAATATTGACAAATCATTAAGGATGAAATGGCATTAGTGTATGATGATAAAAACTCTTGGTTAGGCCCACTATGTTGCCAAAATCTAATTACATCAGGATGATTATTCTCTTTTCTGTCTGTATAGAAAAGGAATCAAACTTATAGACAAATGAGTTACAGATCCAATCTGGAGGTGTTAGTCAGAGCTATCACTGTTGCAACGGTTTCTCTGGGGAAATTTTCAGATCTAAACCAAAACATGAAGACAAAGCAGAATACCAGACTTCGGTCCCGAAATAAAGCCAGCTGCAATTCTGAATCACAGCAGGGATAAAACACTTTAAAACCCAACCATGGATAAGGATGGTCCACATAATATAATAGGCTAAATCTACAAGACCAAAAAAAACCCAAACCCGTTGTCGTTGAGTCGATTCCAACTCATAGAGACCCTAAAGGATAGAGCAGAACTGCCCCATAGGGTCTCCAAGGAGTGTCTGGTGGATTTGAACGGCCAGCCTTTGGGTTAGCAGCCATAGCTCTTAATCACTGCACCACCAGGGTTTCCAAATCTAGAAAAGGGTGTGAGATTCAAAAAGGGAAGAGACACTGGTACGTTCTGCCTTTCTTGGGCCTGAATGGGGATTTGGTTGCAGAGCATGGTGTCCACAGAGTGGGTGATAGGGAAGCCCTGTGGTTGGGCTGGAGACTTTAAATGATCTCAATTAACTTAATGATTCAATCATTCTGGTAGCAGCCTATAGGCCATTGTGCACTAGGTGGTAGTTGTCCAAATAACATGTAGACTGATCTGCATGGGATGGCTCAAGTGTAACAGTGTAGCTTATTTCTCAAAAAATGTATAGGCAGACTTTACAGGTTCAAATCCTAACACTATTTCTTGGCTATTTTTGTGATTTTGGGCTAATTACCTTGTCTATTAGAATCTTCAATTTCCTCATCTGTGAAATGGGTGTGCTAATAGCACCAACCTCACAGGGTTGCTTTGAGAATTAAAGAACATACCATGTGTGAGCACTTAACTCCCAGCCAGGCAGTTCCATGCATGCTAAACCATTTTTGCTATTAGAGAAAGGCTTCTGGAATTCTCTCAGGTGAAAGAAATCAGTGACAGTAAATAGAATAGAAATATTTTAATCTACTACTTATTTTCTCTCCATACAGTAATATAGCCTCCATAATAAAAGGAAAGGACAAAGAGGTAAACAGGGATAGCTATATTGCTAAAGGGCCCTGTTATTCTTAAGCATGAAGTCAGCATGTCTGAATAAAAGGCTTCTAAAGAGCCTGTTTAAAATGCTACTCTAAGGTAGGACTAACAATTGGCAATTTTGTGTTGACACATAAACAGCTCATACTCTTATGACTAATCTGAGAGAGGCAAGACAGAAAATATGGGCAGAATAAGAATATGTGACTGGGTAGGAAGGGTGCCTTTCTAAAGGAATGAGACCATTTGGACCTGTTTCAGCTTTAGGCCAAAATGTCCCTACTATTTAGGCAAATCTATTTTCTTGCTCTCCTGAACTCCTTATTTCTACATAATCAATGAGTAGCTAGGGCCAAAGCAATGATTATAGGAAGCAAGCAGGTAGAGCCTGGATAGCATTCAGGTTATATATGTCTCCTGTCCTGACTCCTAGCAGTTGGCAGTAAAGACTTGGAGCACTGTTAATACAATGCTTCTGAGGTTGCATTCCATCATGGGAGAAAATGATATATTGGTGATATTTGCCAGGCAGAGAAGCCAAAGTCCTACAGACATACCGGGAATATGTCAACCTTGATATCATATACCTGAATTCAAATTGTAGCTTCTCCACATATGAGGTACTATGTTACTTGTTACTTTGAATGAAATGTTCAATATATCTGCCCTTATGAAAATGTGTCTGTAAAACTGGAATAATTATTATACTTTTCTTCTTTGATTATAAGAATGTATGAAATAAGGGCACTGAGCACTGAGCTGGAACACATCAGTTGCTCAGCCAATGTTAAGTCCTTCCAACCCTCCAAGAAGGCCTACAGAGTCATGAAGACACTTTGAACATGAGCAGCAGTAGCCTGGCTCTGACCAGTGGTCCACCTAGGACCCAGTTCTGTGCTCAAGAGAGGCTCAGGGGCATGTGTGGTTACAGTGCCGGGAATGTGTCCATAATGTTCTATTATGAGCCTAGCATTTATAAATTTCACTAAATCTTTAATGCTTTTGCTAATAATTTTAGGCAGCATTCTCTCTCCTTCCAAAGATTCCATTTAGATGGCAAGAGATGAGAAAGTATTAACACCATGGGACCAGAGTGTCCCATCACTTAAGCTGAGATGCATTTTTCTTTACAGAATGGCCAGAAGAGTCCTTTAGTAACAATGATGAATTATGATGAATCATGTAACAAGATGGGAGAACTTATTTGCCAGAATTCTTCTCAGGGTGAGTACACTAGGAGGGATTAAGGAATAGTGAGACCACGTCCCCTCCCCCTGGACATAATCAAATGAGACTAGATGGTCATTAAGTGTCTTCAGAGAGAGAGGTAAGGGAAGGTGGTTAAGTGCAGGGCCTTTTATTTGGCTGGCCACTGCTGGGTGTGGGTCCAGCAAAGTGGAACAGTGGGTGTGGGGAAAAGCCAGAGAAGGAGAAAAGCAGTTTGCATTACAAAAGAGAGGAAAAGACAGAAGCAACATATATGGTGAGGAACTTTGAGGAAGGAGATAAAACTACATATTAATATCTCTCTGCCCCCAGCAGTGACATCACTAGGGGAGTACAGGGGGTACAGACACTCTCAGAAGGGGTGATGTCAAAATGACCGTATATAAAAATAACCCTGTAGTTAGTTATGAGAACAAAAACATTTTTCATAGGCCCAGCTTGCATGTATCAGTATACCCACAAGGCTAAAACTCTATAATAATTTACTTTTTGAACTTTCTAATGCCCTCTGGTCAGAGCTGTTATTATTACCAAATTACAATGATGCTTCAAATCACGTGGTTTCTTCTGCACGTACTACAAGCACTCACTGTTGTTTTCGTTGCTGCTAGTGTTTTTATAGCTGCTGATTTTGTCAAATTTTCTGTATTTTAGGTACAATATTGTGGTAATTAGTGTTTGTGAACGTATATCATAAGTTTTTTGATAAAGTAGTAACTAAATGAAAAGTAGAAGTGATATATGGGAATTATGATTTATGAGTAACAGTACAACAAAATATTACTAAGGATTCTGTATGGTCTGGTATGGGAGGAGATTAATGGGGGGAGGGGTGATACCATGGGTTACCACACTGGGTGACACCAACCCTAGTGACACCACTGGCCCCCAGCTCCTAGAAAGAATAAAGGAAGAGTATTTGGCCAAACTAACAGTCATTCCAAACTCTCTGCCATTCCCCGAAGATGCCTTGGTCCTCTGGAATCTTCTTCCTCCCTTTCCATTCCTGACACATTTCTGCTCATCCTTTCTGAGTTACTCCCCTTTTGAAATCTCTGTGACCCATGCTACTCTCAGGTCATGTAATGTACATCTGAACATCTCCCCAAACAAACTATGAGGACCTCAGGGCAGAGGCCAAATCTTATTTATTGTTCTACCATTTTTCTTCATAGCATAGTACCTGGCAGAAATGCTTAATTCAGTGTTCCATTGTTGAAGTGATAAGGGATTATACAAAATTACTCAAGCTGAGAGCTGCCAAACTCATTTAACCCATTCAATCTTCTTCTTCAATTTGGATTGTACCAGCTGACTTGGCTTTTTTTCTCTCCTTTCTTCTCGAACTTTTGGAGGAATTTTTGTTGGGGGGAGGGGAAGCTGTTTCTCTCCTCCCTCTGTCCTTTGCCCTTTTCCTTCTGTCTTTCCCTCCTTTATTCCTTCTTTCTTTCTTCCATTCTTCCTTCCTTTGTCCCTCCCTATCTCCTTTCCTTTTTTCCTTTGTTCTTTTTTTCTTCAAACTACATATCAGTTTCTGCAATATGCCAGGCACTGTGCTAGTCATAGAAATAGAGGTATAATAAGCATGTTACCTTAAGAAGATAATACTTCAGTTAGAATGAAAAAAAAAAAAAAGTAAGCACAAAAATTAGAGTTCTCTATTAGAGACAAGCTAAAATAAGCTCTTTCAGCACGTGGGAGAGCCACACAGGAAATCAAGGGAAGACTTCCTGGAGGGGGTGAAGATTGAACTAGATCTTGAAGAAAGAACAAAAGTGTCCAGACAACAATAAAAGAACAATAAAGATAGCACAACTATGGGAAACATCACTTATGAAGGTAGAGACGTATAAGAAAGTATGTCTTATTCAGGGAAATGAAAAGATCACTGATGTGACTGGAATCTAATGTACAAGTTCCCAGTGGAGAGAGAGGAAGAAAAAAGCACCTAAAACACCTTTTGTACTAACAAATCTATCTGCCTTTCATCCTGAAGGCTTTAGGGAATCACTTAAAGATTTTAAGCAGGGGAGAGGCATAATTATATCAAAATTCTGGAAGAGCACTTTGGCTGCTGGGTGGATATGAAATAGAAAAGCATGAGATTAGAGGCAGGAAGACACATTAGGAGGCTGTTTTCAATAATCCAGGCAAGAAAATCAAGATGGTCTGGATGAAGCAGGATATGCAGGGGCAGGGAGTATTTTAAGGAGTTATTCAAATGTACATTCAGCAAGCTGGGGTTACTCAATGGAGCTATTAAAAATAGTAAAACTAGAGACATTCTACAAGGGAGTGAAAAAAATAGGAAGGGGAGGACTTAAGCAATTACCAAAAATATAATGGTAAAAAGACGGGAGTTGGTAAGAGTATCAAATGCAAGGGAACACCCTAGGAGGATAAGAGACTCTAGAGAAAGTCCTTGGCTGATTTCATTTCTACCCTCTCCAGCATCGTGACAGCCATGGGTGTCTCTTCAAGTTTCAAGGATTATGATCATCCGGTAAATGTGAGGTTTTCTTATTCTCAGTCCCCTTTTTCATGTCCTATAATCCTTTTGGAATAAAAGATTTAAGCTTCCTTAAATGTCACACTATGACTCCATGCTAAGAATGAAGCTCATTAATTCCTCCTGTGCTCATACTTCCCTGCCTTTATAACTCTCCATCCCATTCTGTAGCCTTCAGCCTTTTTAGTCTGCAAAATACAGGCAGTCTCCGGATCCAACTTATGGACAACTCATACTTGCCCTTTAATGTTATGTAAATTTGTCCTTACTTTAAAACGATTGAACCAAGCCCTACTTGAAACAAATTCATCACAATCACCTTCACTTGCTGCACGTGCAGCTTTTAAATCATTGAAAAGGCTTTGAGCCTTTTCCTGCACTAAATTAAGGCTAAATAATTGTATGCACCTGCTCCAACTTATCTACAAATTCAACTAAAAGATACAGTTAGGAACAGATCTCGTTGGTAACCTGGGGACTGCCTGTATTATCTTCAGTGATTGTCTTCTCTCTTCCCCTATGAAAGTAGTCCAAATCTTACTGGTTCCTTCTTAGGCCCCCTTCCCTTTCTCTAGTCTACAGTTATTATCATAATTCTACCTAGGTGCCTTGAACTCTTTGTGGTACTAGGTAGGACATAACACAAACAAAATGGAGCACACATTTGGATCCCTAATTGCATTGCAAGTTGATTGCCACAGCCTCTTAGCTGGTTTCACGTATCTTTAGTCCTGTCCGTTCATTCAGTCCTACACAAAGAGCATGAGTCATTCCCCTCAATCCCTGTTTTGATCATTTCCCCCCTTCTCTGTACCCTGCAGGATCTCTGAGTTTCTGCTTACGTCAAATCAAAACTGATCATGAGTCACTCTTTATCTAACTGTCCTCCACTTTCATCATAGCCTGATTGTTCTATCTGCTTAATTCAAGCTGGCTGGCTCCTTGTTCAGAGCACACACACGCTGCTGCACTTCTCTAGGGCATTCACAGAGCCTTCCGCCCACCTGGCATGTTTCCGGCTCCTCTCTGCTACACTGGTTCCCTTGCTGCTTGCTTCAGAGCCCAGCACAATCCTCAGCTCTCTGGAAGGCTTTCCAGCTTTGCACACATTCAACTCAGTCACTCTCCTCTACCTTGCTCCATATTTACATGCTACAACTGAACACTTTCATTCATTTATTCATTCATTTACTTGTTGATGTATTTGCTTGTTCATTTAGTCAACAAATACTTATCAGGCCTATGATAGGCCAAACTGTGGTAAAACACCAGAGTCACAGCTGTGAACGAAATAGCCATGCGCTGCCGCAAAAGGGCGTATAGTTTAGTTTAGAAGACAGATATTCAAATATTATCAAAATTCAAAGGGAAGCTAGAAGTCTGTTTCCCTACAAGCTTTATGCTGGTAAAAACAAGGAAGAGATAACACAGCCCTTGGAGTATACCATTAACAGTCCTCCCAATCCAGATGCAATTCACCAATCATGGATTATTTTTTAAATAAATGATGCTGTCTGGTAACCCCCTCAAAAAACAAAACAAAACAACACAGGAGAGAGAGAATTACAAACAGTAATGATTACTCTGAAGTGAAGTGAGGTTTTAACAGTTGAGGAGAGCCAGGAAGGCTTTTCTGAGGAAGTGGCACAGGACGAATAGGATTTCTTCAGTTGAAGAGTTGCAGCAAGAGGCGTCCAGATTGGCAAACGGTAGGTGCAAAGTCCTTGAGGTGGGAATGGGCTTGGAATCGTCAAGGAACTATAAGAATTCTAGGTGATTACAGTAGAGAATGTGAGAGATCTTTACAACTTGAGTGAGCCTTTCATAATTGTGTGAGTGCTTATGTGCTTGTCACATGCTCACAGGCCTCATGTCGCAAACAATTTCAAAGTCCATCTAATATTTCCAGTCTTCAGTGCTTTCCATACTTCCCCGATGGTAAGAATCAACTGAGGCACTTGCTATAAATCAGCTTCTTAAGCTTTTTCCTTGGAAATTCTGATTCTGTGGGTCTGTAGTATGGCCCTGGAATTTATGTCTTTTAACAGAACTCCAGGTGTTTTTTATCTTCAGGGTTGTTTGGGATTCATTGATTTATATGATGTTTGGCTAATTCTAAAGTGATGTGAAGGACAGGAAGTGAAAGAATGGCAAACTGTAACATAATCAAATTCTTAAATCCCCGCATGCTTTTTCTTTTTTTAAAAGCAAACATTATCTAGCTGCTGTGCATTTTAACCTGTCTTTGGATGTTGATTACATAAATCTTTGCCTACTCTCCTATTTGACCAAAGAATAGTGGATCCCAACCCTGACTTGTCGTCAGAATTCCTCCCTCCATGCCAAGACTCTGGGGTATAGCTCAGGCATCTGTTGCTTTCAGAAACTTCCAGCTGGTTCTGATCCATAGCCAGGGTGGTCAACCACTGCTCTTGGATGTTTGATGAAAGTAGGTGGTCTGTTTTGTTTCCTTTGCCTCTCCCTAGTGCTTACTATCTTTTCTTCAGCTAGTGTAGGTTCCACACATGATCAATTATTGTCCACCTCTGCTCTCTAAGGATGCCCCTCCCCCAGACACAAGTGTAATAACTGTTCTGTCATTGACAGAAACAGTGTGCTATCCAATGGTAGTGATCTGAATAACTTAGATTCTGATTCTTTACTGTGGAATCATATACATCTGCATGCATGTTTCAACCACTTTTTTTAAGACAAGAATTATTTTAGTAACTATACCACTAATGGCAAGAGGTTAGTAGTTCACAATGAAGCCTTCAAAAAAGGAATAATGTGTTCACTATATTATATAAAATATAGAAAGTTAGAATGAAGGAGGAAGAAATGTGCCATGTGTCAGTTCACAACTGGGAATGACCCTGTCAATTGTGGCAAGTTAGGGAAGTAGGACCTAGTACTGGACTCAATTACTTGTTATTGCCAGGAAAAAGGCCTAATTAACAGGAAGAACGTACTACTCTCAGAGTCAGACAAGAGTTATGACTAAGTAAGTGAGGGTAACTGGGGTTCAGCTGGTGGGAAATTAAGACGTTACTGGTATTCATAGGTTCTTGGATGTAGAAAAACAGTTGGTACCAGTAAAAACTAGGTCAATTGGCATACCAAAGTTTATAAAGAAAACGTTCTACATCCCACTTTGGTGAGTAGTGTCTGGGGTCTTAAAAACCTGTGGGTGGCCATTTAAGATACATCTACTGGTCCCATCCCACCCAGAGCAAAAGAGAATGAAGAAAACCAAAGACACAAGGAAAATACTAGCCCAAAGGACTAAAGGACCACATGAACCAGAGACTCCACCAGCCTGAAACCAGAAGAACTAGATGGTGCCCAGCAACCACCCATGACCACCCTGACAGGATCACAACAGAGAGTCCCTGACAGAGCAGGAGAAAAAGATGTAGAACAGAATTCAAATTCATGTAAAAAGAGCAGACTTACTGGTCTAACAGAGACTGAAGGAACCCCGAAAACTGTGGCCCCCGGATGCTCTGCTAGCCCAGAACTGAAACCATTCCTGAAGCCCACTTTTCAGACAAAGATTAGACAGACCTATAAAACAATAAATAGCACCAATGAGAAACGTGCTTCTTAGTTCAATCAAATATACAAGACCAAATGGGCAGCTCCTATCCAAAAGCAGGGTGAGAAGGCAGGAAGGGACAGGAACTGGACAAATGGACACAGGGAACCCAGGGTGGAAAAGGGGAGCATGCCGTCACATTGTGGGGATTGTGACCAATGTCACAAAACAGTATGTGCATGAATTTTTGAATGAGAAATTAGCTTGAGCTATAAACTTTCACCCAAAGCACAATAAAAATTTAAAAAAACAAAACAAAACTTGAATCAGATGGCAGGATCTTAAACATTGGGCTGGATAAGGGGGAAAACACACCTTCAGTCCAAAATAGTTTGGGACATTAATCAAGTTATAATAGACAGATAAGCAAAAAACAAAAAAGTCCCTGGCCAAGGAATAAGACAGATCCATGGTACCGCAATTGAGATAAAATTAGTGTAGGGACCAAGCCAGAAGCCCCAAATTAAGATTCACATTTTGCCTGTTTTATAAAAGGCAAGTGTTTATGCATTAACAGCAAATGTAACTTGAAACTGGTCCCAGTGTTTTGGAATTGAGTCCCTAACTCCTCTTACACAGATTAAGGATCATATTTCAAGACTTGCAGGGAGGTCCCAAGCATGTATTTGATGGTCAAGTGTCTTTATGATTGCGAAGAGATAGGTTGAGCTTTTGAAATCTTGTTTACTGTTTTGCAAATACACCTAACTCCCCCAACTATGATTTGCCATTGCTCCCCAGAGGGATCCCCTTCTCTAGTCAGGAACAGTGATAACTTGATCCTCATAGATGTCCTACTTAATAACTCAGTATAGCACCTAATTATTTTCCAAGTTCTTTCAGGAATATGATTTCCCCTTAACAGCTAACAGCAGCCTAGAGGTGAATAGGGGCCCACTTCTGGAAGTCTGCTGGGACTTGGGTAGGGCACACGTCTCTGCATTGGCAAAATGGAGAACTAAACCAAAGTATGAAGAAAGATGACTTCCCCATACTTATGAATTAATAAGTGGTAAAACTGGGGCCTTAATCTAAAATTTCAAGTTCTTTTGTACTAGAAGGTATCAGTAATAATTTATTGAATGTGGTTAAGTGCTCGACTGCTAACTGAAAGGTTGGCAGTTCAAACCCACCAGCCGCTCTGAGGGAGAAACATGTGGCAGTCTGCTTCTATAAAGATTTACAGCCTTGGAAACGCTGTGGGGGCAGTTCTACTCTGTCCTATTGGGTCAATATGAGTTGGAATTGACTCAGGTGTGGTGGTGATGTGTGAATATAAAGGTGGTTCTTATGTCCTGTCCATATTGTGATTAATTAACAACTTTGTCTAAAGTATTTGGTTTCTTGTCAGAACTGTGGTTGTTACTTGCCATTGAGTCAGCTCCGACTCATATATAAAACCTACAAAAGCTGGAATCGGTATAAGGTAGAAACCAGTGGGAGAAGGAAAACTCAAAGATTTTCCACTAAAATGAGTGATAGAAAAGTGGAAAGACTGCACCCTGTCAAAGGCAGAAAACTTGTGAGACCCAGGAAAACAAGGCAGTTCCATCAGGTTCTGACTTTCACATGTTTCACAGTATTACAGAACAAAATGTTGACTGGTCCTGCGCTGTCCTCACAGTCGTTAGTATGTTTGAGCCTATTGTTGAGAGTCTTTCTCTTCTTTGCTGACTCTTTTATTTTACCAAGCATAATGTGCTTATCCAGAGATTGGTCCTTCCTGATGATGTGTTTGCATCTCCCATAATGCTCAGTGCTCTCAGTCCATCCAGAAACATGGGACACTGGTCTAGGGGCCTGCCCCTAGAACCTTCTCACACACATAGGAGGGAAGAGGAAGAAATTATCTCAGAAGTAGAGAATTAGTTTGTGGAAGAGTAAAGGAAAATCACTGTTTAGATGTCAGTACGTACACATGTATAAATTCCTAATGGGAACCTACTAAAATTTAGAACTAGAGAAAAAGAGCTGTAACTACATCATTTTGTATTAAATGGTGGGAATTTATCATTAAACAAAGTGAACTGAGCAGGTAAGAAACCTAACACTTTTTTTCTTGGAGAAGGGGATTGTGATTAAAGCTTACTGCTGTAAAAAGCTCTAAGACTGTGTAACACTGATTGTACATAGAGATTTTCTGTCATTCTGGTTCTTGATCTATGAAAAGAGTTTAATCTCCTCTTTTGTTTTCATGGAGTCTTTGAGTAGCGAACAATGAGCTCTAACCTCATTTGGTAACTACTAAGTGGTACAAGGCTCTCAAAACTAGTTGCCTTTCTATGTATGTTGAGGAGGACCCATGAGAATTTATGCCAAAATATGTAAGTCTTGATAGGGTACAAAAGCTCTTAGATTCTCTCAAATTTCTCCGCATGAGAATCTGTACCTAAATAAGCACAGATATTCTCTGATAAATCAGTTTCCTCCAAAACCTGGCATTATCCCAAGATACATTTTTCAGCAAACATTTTACTCAAAGAGTATTTATCCTGGTTTATTCCAGAAAAATAAATATTTATCAATCATCTAATCCACTGTGTCTTAATGTATTGTGCTTCTAGTGATATGTAAGTGAAAGATAAATGCATTTATCTGAAGTTATAAAGGTTAGCCTCTGATAATTTGATGACATCAGTGTAAATATACATTTCTTGATATTTTTTCTTCTTCAGTCAGAGACTTTAGGTCAATAATTGCTTTTTTTTTTAAACTAAGGTAGTGAAACAGGCAATCCTAAAATGGGAACATTCTAACATTAGAAAATGAAATTCTGCAGTTAGGGAAGTTGAAAAATACTTACAATACCCTATTTTAGAAGTTCAAAAGGCAAGATTTGGCTACTGCAGACCCACTGGGGATAAATCTGACAATGTGCAAGATTAGTAAAGAACATATCCTTCTTAGGAATGACTGAAATCTAGTGTAAAGTAAGGTAATGATAATGACTTAGGAATTCTTGAATTTGTTTTTCTCCATGTCAAAATATGTTCCTCATACCTCTGGCATATGGGGTAACCTCATTTTTAGGTCTAAAAGAACGCTTGTTTTTTGTTTTATCTTGGTAGTCTTTAGCATGAGTTTCTCTCAACTGACGCCAAGTAGAATAGTAAGAATATGTAAGAATAGTTGGCTTACAGGATTTTAATGATTTTCTGTCTCATCTTTTTTCTCCTTTTGGAGACAAGTTGTAAATAAAGATTCTGAGTGCTGCTTTCATTATGAAAGACTGAAGAATCATCACTGGCTCACTTTGTAGTTGTGAAAGCAAGACCTCCCTGGCGTAGCAGACTTATAGTTCCTTTGGAAATGTGTTATGGTGCCTTATAAGAACTGACTGAGAATGTAAAGAAACTTGAAAACCAAAAACACAATTACCTAATGAGGAAATATTCAATCTTTGCCATACAGTATCTCAAATACACAGACATTGAACAGAAGGCATTAAGTTCTTTTGGTAATTGTGTCCAGTTATCCTCAAGTCACCCTAGCTCATGGCAACCCCATACATGTCAGAGTAGAAGTATGCTCCACAGGGTTTTCTTTCTTTTTTTTTTTATTTATAATTTATTTTCTTTTATTTTTTGTTGTTGTTGAGAATACCAACAGCAAAACATACAGCAATTCAACAGGTTCTACACGCACAATTCAGTGACACCGATTGCATTCTTCGAGTTGTGCAACCATTCTTACCCTTATTTTCTGAGTTGTTCTGCCCTCATTAACATAAACTCACTGCCGCCTAAGGTTCCTATCGAATCTTTCTAGTTGTTGTTTGTCAATTTGATCCCATATAACTAGATCTTAAAGGAGTGTAATGCTTATAGCAGACATTCTTTACTAGTTAAGCTAAACTATTGTCCATAGGGTTTTCAATGGTTGGTTTACTTGGAAGTAGATTACCAGACCTTTCTTCTGAGTCACCTTAGGGTTGACTTGAACTTCCAATTTTTTCGTTAGCAATTCAGATCTTAACCATTTGTACCACCAGGGACACTTTTTGGTAATTAGTGCCTATAATTTCTTGGTGGAATTTTTGTGGGCAAGCACTTGTTTTAAAACATTGAAGTATTTGTAGCTTGAGTTAAAGATGTGATTTCATTGGAAACAGGATAGATAGAATGTAACTGATAACTGGAAGAGATCTGAACAACAATATTGATGATACAAACATATTAGAATTCAAGATACTCATTGATCTCATTGATTTAAAAAATTTTTTTGCAGTGAATTGTACATTATCTTAAAGTTATGACTTTTTCAGAGAGTATGAAATCCCCTCTCCCAAAAAATATTAGTGTTTACCCTGTTTGATAGTAAAACAAGGACCACCAACTGGGCTTCTTTGTTGTTGTCGTTGTTGTTGTTCCTTGGATATATCTCCAGGCTCGTGTCACTATAGATTTAAAAACTCAAACATTTGTGCTCTGTCTGGCTCAGCTATCATAAATGTGGCATTGTACTGTTCATCACCCAACAATCTGTGATTAATTTTCAGAATGACCCTATCTACTTTTCTGGGTATGTGGTTTGCCAAATCAATATGAAAACCACATTTTCTTGATCATTCACATGTTGAGCATTTAAATACTCAGGAGTTCACTGGGGGAGTCAGACAATGATGTAAAGAAAAATGGACAGGTGGTCCTGCGACAGGGTGTATGGGAAGTAGATGAAGGAAAGTGGTTGGCTGGAGATTTACTCACAGTTTGTCCTAGATGCTTCTAAGTCCTTAGCTTTATCCTTTGGCAGGAGATAACAATGTCAGAGCTGGAAGTGTTCACTATGTTGATTTCCCTGTCACAAGATTAGCAGTGCATTAACTTTTACGCTTTAGTAAAATCTTTCAAATTGTCAGTGGTTTCCAGGTCCATAGTACCGTGACTGTGCTAATATCTCCTCTCAGTGTTGACTTCCTGCCGGAGGAAATTCTTCCTTAAAAAAAAAAAAAAAAACCTTGAAAAATAAATGTCAAGAATGGTAAATAAAAGAAAAAATATATATCTTCCTTGTGTCTGACCAATTACCTGCAACTCAAGCCTATCTCCGCTTATCTTATTTTTGGTAAAGTAAAAGGTCAGCTGATCAATGATTTTCTGAAAATAATTCTTCCTATTCCAAACAATGGTCATGAATCACCCAATGGACTTCTTTTCCTCAAAGAATCCTACCTCTTATTGTTCTTGTGTTTAATCCATGAGTCTATTTTTATCCCCTCGATACGCTTCATTTATTCACCTTTTCTGAGCTCTTTCTAATCACTGTCTATATTCTTAAATTATTAAAACAAAACTGAACCTATTTACATCTAATTTTTCGTGTTAACTGGTTTTCATAGTGTGTGATAAAACTTAATCATACACAGCTTTTCTTAAGTATAAAATGTTAATAACCAGCATCTGATTTTAAACATTTCATTTGTAATGCATGCTAAAACTATCTTCCTACAAAGGATAGGAAATTGAAAATATGAAGCCAGGTTCATCTTATCTTTGCCTCCACTAAAATATTCATCATTTTATTTTGAGACAATTGTCTTTTTCTGTAAGTACAAAACATTGGGGAATAATTCTCTTGTTTCTAGGAGCCCAAAAGGGCAATACAGAAAATGTGCAGAAAGAGTTCACTCCAGAATAATGGAATAACATTTGTTCAAGCTTAATAATTGATTTAATCATTTATCATCAAATGATTTTTTTATGACTCACTAACGTATAAGAATTGCTTTCAAAGTACTATAAAATATAAAATTCTGCTTTGGGGAAATTAATTGTATTTTATTCATTTTTTTCTGTTACTTTCTAAAATCTTTGCAAACTTTGTTATGATAAACAATACATTACATAGGAACACTAGAAAAATACAGAAATGGGTAAAAAGTAAATCAATTAAAAGTTCACAACCCAAAGGTAACCATTAGAGATTGTTGCCTATCCTTTCAGTCTTTTTGATGAGCATGTATACACTCATTCTTTGTTCTATCATTTATGAAATGTTTTTTTTTTTTGCAAGCCTACTATGAGCCAGACACTACCGCACTAGATATCTACTCCGATGAAACAGTATTTTTTTCTTAATAGACCTTGCAGTCTGGTTGGGAACATAGATGATCAAAAAGTAAACAATGATACATTATGATCACTAATTGTGAGTACTATGAAAAAACAAAAAAGGTGCCATAATAGAGAATGACAGAATTGCGGTAGGGGGACCTAGGTAGGTATCTAGGGTGATCAGGGCAGATGTCACAGACGAGGTAATGATTACGATGAGGAGAAGACGCCAACAACGAGATGAGTAGGGAAAAGGACATTTCAGACAGTGATAACAACCTGTGACCTGGTCATGTAAATGCTTGGAGTGTTTGCCTTTGATTCTGGTATGCCCAGTGATACCTATTTGATTCCCTACCCTTGATCTTCTGAACATGTTACTGATAACTTGCTAGTTGGCTGCTAGATGGCTGACAGTGTTTATGGCATTTAGGTCACTTGATTCAGTTTCAGTTCACTCTTGTGAAATATGCTTTTTGTCACAACAGTAAACATCAATAGAATTCAGAAAATGTTGCCGAAATGGTGAAACATCAAGTCTTAATTGAGAGTAGAAATGTTTTGAAGTCACAGCGCTTTTGTTCAGCTATGTGCTAGAAATAGTGAGTATATGAAGACTGCATTTTTCAATAGATTAATGTGCAGATTCTGTCGACTCTAAGGTATAAGTGGAAATATCTTCTCATTCTTTAATTTATAAAGAGGGATATGAAGACTAGAGTAAAATAGGCTTTCTCAAACAATAAAACCCACATTTTTGAGAAATACGTCAAGGTAGAGAGACAATTCCCTCCCTTACTTGCCTTTTGTATCTAAACAGAGACATAATAATCCAACATGTACCAGCATGCTAACCAGTTGCCATCAAGTTGACTCC
The DNA here is from genome assembly GCF_000243295.1 of Trichechus manatus latirostris. Taxonomy (NCBI): domain Eukaryota; kingdom Metazoa; phylum Chordata; class Mammalia; order Sirenia; family Trichechidae; genus Trichechus; species Trichechus manatus. Next base: position 3,705,216 of record NW_004444090.1, read on the forward strand.
AACTCATAGAGGCTCCACGTGTGTCAGAGTAGAGCTGTACTCCCCAGGGTTTTCAATGGCTGATTTTTTGGAAGTAGTTAGCCAGACCTTTCTTCTGAAGTGCCTCTGGGTGAATTTGAACTTCCAAGCTTTCAGTTAGCAGCCAAGCATGTTAACCCTTTGTACCACCCATGGATTCCACTATCATGCTACAACCTTTCTGAAAATGAGATTAAAAAAAAAAAAAATGAGCAAACACTTTATGTTTCACCTTAGGGTGAAACAAATTTTCATAAGAAATTGTGCCTTAAAAATATAAGGACTAAATATCTTAGGATCCTAGGAAGTTTTTGGGAGTGTCATGACAATTAAGTCAGTTGAAAATCAGAATTCCAGATGCTTCACAAGGGGAAGGGGAATGTTATGTGAAAACATCCACACTATGTTTAATTAAGCTTTAGCCTATGTGGTGGTTTATTCAGCATAAATTTTTTCTGTGGGTCAAAGCAATTGCTGTTTTAGTGCTTCAAATCAAACATACTCTGAGGTTTAAAGATGAAAAAATAAATATTTGCAAACAGTGGTTGAATCAGGGAGACTATTCACTCTAGTTCTCTTTGAGGATTTTCAAATCTTCTATTTTATTGCTATTTCTACATTTACCAATAAAAATAGTCACCTTGGCCACCAAGAAGGGAGCTTAGAAGGAGCTATTATCCAGTTCTATGAATGTTAACAAACAAGTGTTAAAGCCTAAGAGGGTTCTTCAAAGGTCTCACATCTTAGTAACACACAAGTCCCTTTGTCATTGGCTGCCAGTCATCAGAAAGACAATTGCTCCTAATGCCCTGTAGAAAAGGCATAATAGATAACAGAGAAATTGTTTACAATTCTTTGTAAAATTCATACTTGATTTAAATATTATAAAAGCACATACTACCCAAGATTTTGGAAAAATGTAAAATATACATCTAATTTAAAGTTGAGTGATTTTTTGTTTTTAAATGTATAGTAATGGACTTTCAGAACAGATTAAACCAGTGTAAAGATTTCCTCATTTACTTTACAGGTTCTGAGCAAATGTGTATATGCCTAATAACTCATGTTTAGTCTTTTGGGTGGAATACTTCGCCATGTTTTCTGTTTTGACTCTCGCTTCTTTTCTGGAGCCTATTAAATGAAAATGAGAACAATACAAAACAGTATTCGAGACTGGAAATTTTACCCTACAGTGTGTGTGAAGTAGGTGGGGGCAGGGGAAAGAGGAGTCAGGAAACAGAAACCATTGGCCAGTTTACCACAGAGTGTTGAAGAGCCTAAATTGTGACTCTGAAATCATCTTTTTATGATACTCTGTTTAGGGCAAATCTGCACTGCCTGAAATACTTAAGTTCCTGAAATCAAAATTATCCCAAGGAATAGAATAAGTCCAATATGTAAATTCATGAAGGCAGCTCTTTAAGTCTCCAAATTCCCTTCTGTTAATATTATTCAAAGTTCCATTCATATTAAAGAATATCGAATGTAGAATTTGAAAAATTTGTGCGGATGGAGGCCTCAGAGCACATCTAGTCCAGCCACTGATTTTCAATTTGTGTAATGTGTGAGATGCTAATAGGTTTTCCAGGCTTCTTGAAGGGACTGGTCATACTTCTTTGCCCCATGAATTTTAAACAGTAAAAAAAAACAGACTCAGGCTTCAGTTAGGCACCAAAAGTTTGTTTTTGGTGGTATTGTTTTTTGTTTGTTTTAAACTGGTAAAGATGGGCTGGGATTAGTAGCTTAGATCTGGGACCAAAATTAGGATTTCTGTATATAACCCTAAGTCTAAGTCTTCCACACCTAAAGGTAAAGAGACTAAAAACCACACTCGCCAGGCCCACAGCTGTCAGAATTGTCTCCTGACTCTTGCCAACCAAGCCCCAAGGGAGATGAAGACAGAGGTGGGTCTATGAACAAGATCCTGAACCCAGACCTCGTAGGGAAGCTCTGTACAGAACATTCAATGAGGAGGTTTTATGTTTCCCATCTTCTATCTCTCTCTTTTTAAAGGAAACTCCATTAAGGTATAATTTACATAACATAAACTGTACGTGAAATTTAATGTGTAGAGTGTATAGTTTGAGTTTTGACAAATTTAACCATTGGAGCCCTGGTGGTACACTAGCTAAGAGCTTGGCTACTAACCAAAAGGTTGGCAGTTCCAATCCATCAGTTGCTCCTTTAAAACCCTATGGCACAGTTCTACTCTGTCCTACAGAGTCACTATGAGTCGGAATCAACTTGACAGCAACAGGTTTGGATTGGTTTTAGTTTTAACCATGTAACCACCACCACAATCAAGATATGGACCATTTCTGTCACCCCAAATGCCCTCTTATTCACCTTTGTGGTCCACCCCTAGCCCCACATCCAGGCTTCCAGGGTTCTACTTTATGTCAGTTTACTTGTCATTTTCTAGAATTTCATATAAACAGAATCACAGAGTATACACTCTTTTCCGTGTGGCTTCTTTCACTCAGCATGTTGTTTTTGAAATTCATTCCAGTTTTTGCATGTATCGATGGCTTGTTCCTTTTTATTGCTGAAGAATAGTCCATCATATGGAGATACTGTAATTTGTTTATCCCTTCACCCAATAGACTTTTTTTTTTCCTACTTTTTGGATATTATGAACAAAGCTTCTATGAATATATGATATTCAAATATGTATATGTTTTGCAAACATATACATTTGTTTTGAGTAAATGTCTAGGTAAATACCTATGAGTGGAATTGCTGGGTCATAGGGTAAATTTATATTTAACTTTGTAAGAAACTGCCAACTTGTTTCCAAAGTAGCTATACTAATACACATTTCCAACAAAAGTGTATGAGAGTCACAGTTGTTCCAAATACTTGTCAACACTTAGTATTGTCTTTTTTATTTTATTCCTTCTAGAGGGTACAAAGGGGTATCTCATTGTGTCTTAATTTGCATTTCCCTGATGATCAATAATATTGAGCATCTTTTCATATGCTAATGAAGCCCAGTTTATAATATAGTTCTTTCAGAGTTCATGCTTTCTTTGTCCTATCTATAAAGTCTTTACTTGAACTTTGTCCCCTGTCACCTCGACCTTATAAAGTTGCAGTTTTCCATGGGTAGCACCTTTGGGGGCAAAAAGCAACAAATTCACAATTCTTACCTGTTGTAGTAGCATCTGAAGACTAAACTCTTCTGCTTTTGTCAACTTTAGGATGCTTTCCAGTGGCTTTAAATAGTTGTTTTTAAAATTTTGCATAGCTTTTGTAAACTATTACTGTGCTTACAGTGTGGCAGTATGTTTGCATTGGTGCAAAGCTAAACAAACTAGTCCTTTACCCCAAAGAACTTCTAGACTTGGTAGGAGAGGGGCATGTATAATCTTTGAGAATTATTTTTATTAGTGTGTAAGAGAAAAATAGTAATCACTTTTAAGGTGAGTAGTAATTAGGACCAAGTACTGTAAAGAAAGGAGCCCTGGTGGCACAGTGGTTAAAACCTGGCTGCTAACTGAAAGGTTGGTAGTTTGAATCCACCAGTCACTCCGTGGGAGGAAGATGTGGCAGTCTGCTCCTGTAAAGATTACAGCCTTGGAAACCCTATGGGGCAGTTCTACTCTGTCCTATAGGGTTGCTATAAGTCAGAATTCACTCACTGAAATTTTTTTTTTTTTTTTTTTTTTGGTTTAGTGTAAAGAAACTGAACATTTTCTTAGTCTTCAGTTAATGTCTTGTTTATTGGGCTGATATAAAGGAAAGAATGATGGTTGCCACTAAATACATAGTTTGGAGGTATTAGCCCTGGTGGTGCAGTGGTTAAGAGCCTCACTGCTAACTAAAAGGTCAGCAGTTGAAATCTACCAGCTCCTTGTTGGAAACTCTGTGGGAAAATTCTAGTCTGTCTTATAGGGTCGCTGTGAGTTGGAATCAACTCAACAGCAATGAGGTTTTTTTTTGGTTTGGAGGTATTGAAGAGTATGTTTCTTCCTCCTCCCACATTCTAATGCACCTCCACCCTCACCCCCTCCCTCACACACATAACACACCATGTCCTGGTCCTACTGTAACATCACATCATGATATTTTAGAAGGTATATAGTAATTCAGAGCCCTGGTGGTACAGTGGTTAAAGTACTTGGCTGCTAACTAAAAGGTTGGTGGTTCAAAACCACCAGCTGCTCTGCAGGAGAAAGATGTCTCATTCTGCTTCAGTAAAGATTTACAGCCCTGGCAACACTATGGGGGAAGTTTTACTCTGTACTATAGGGTTGGTATGAGTCAAAATAAAAAACACTTTTTTTTTTGGTAGTAATTCACACAAAACAAAAAATATGATAGCACATAAAAATATCTGTATATTTGTATAATTGGTTTGGTTTGTGACTGAGTAAAAATAGTATTTTTTTAAGGAAGAAATTTTTAAAAAGTAAAAGCAAACCTGTGAGTGCCGCCTCACTGCCGTGAGCGCCAGCCCCTACCATCCACATTAAAATGCCATTCTTCCACCACCATGTCCGTCATTTTTATAACTACACCATCCCTTTGGTTCTGTTGCAAGAGCCAAGGACCTCTAGATAAGCCCCAAATGGAATTTATACACATAAATGTAGTATAGGGAGGTCCTTCCAGAGATTAATGATTTTATTTTCTTCAGTAAGAGTAATAAGCAGATGCCTCAGGAACAGAAACAGCCAACTAATCTTGTGCCAGGAAGGTAAACAGACGTGATCTCCCTTAATTACAGGATACAAGAATAGGGCAAGTAGACACCATTTCAACTTCAAAGAATAAAGAATACCGGTATAAGAGCAACTTACAAGTAATTCTTTGAACAGCTGAAATCACCCAGGGAGTTAATGGCTCAGGGCAGTATGGGGAGGAGTAAAGCAGACTGGGTAGACTATGAGGAACAGAAGCATTTATGTTGTGGGCATAGGAAGACTCACTCTCATAGGCCCTCAGTGTGGACGATAGTGTCTTTAGACACGAATGACTCTCAGGCCCCTATTTTTCTTTGTCGTGAAATGTGCCTATTCCACAGTTTAACATCATGTTTTGGGTCTGATTTTTCTTCTTAATGCTTACAACACACATTTGATGCGCTGAAAAAGGTACACAAATTAACTAGCTCTACGTCAATCTAGTATTCATGATACTACCTGTAACAAGTTGACTAAGTGATGACGTAGTGAGACGTAAAAGTGCCTTAATGAAATTTAAATAGAACAAATAAAGAGGAATTTTGGAAAACGCACGTTTTCCCTGTATTAAAAGAAACATGACAGAGATTAACACATAGCATGGCATTTAAAATATCAAGTGTTGTGAACTTTTCTAAGTCTTACAAGAAAGCAAGTGACTATCTTACTGACACGAGTTTATAAAGTATCATGCCCAAGCCTTAACTCCTCTCCATATTTTTCAGCAGCAAATTAAAGAACCTAATAACGTTAATAATAATAAACATATTATTATTATGCTGGCCAATTTAATGTTGTAAGTATTTACTGAGAAGTTATGATATATACATATATTAGTTAATTAAATTTACACAATAATCCTAAGAGGTCCTGCTGACCCTAATATTTCCTAATGTTCAGAAAAAAGATTCATCTCACATTTCTTTATGAATTTGGTTGTTACTTTCAATCTAATTTTATGATCATTTTCCCATTTTAGTATGTATGTGGTACATGTATATATTTTAAACATGATGATTCATCATATATCTATTATTATTAGGTGTCATCAAGTCGGTTTGACTCATAGTAACTCCATTTGACAGAGCAGAACTGCCCCATCTGGTATTCTTGGCTGTGATCTTTACAGGAGGAGATCACCAGATCTTTCTCCAGTGGAGCTGCTGGATGGGTTTGAACTGCCAACATTTTGATTAGCAGCCAAGCACTGTGCCACCAGGTGGATTTATTATTATGTAAATATATAGATAGGAACCCTGGTGGCGCAGTGGTCAAAGCGATAGACTGCTAACCAAAAGGTCAGCAGTTCATATATATAAAGCAAGTATTAAGTAAATTAAATTTTTAGCTCCTTTTTTGGAAATCTCCAAAACACACATACTGTCATACATACAGGAATAAAAAAACAAAACACTGCTGTCAAGTCAATTCCGACTCATAGCCTTCCAAGGCTATAAATCTCTATGGAAGCAGACTGTCACATCATTCTCCTTTGGAGAGGCTGGTATTTTATGAACCGCTGACCTTTTGGTTAGCAGTCAATCATTTTAACCGCTGTGACAACAGGGCTCCTCATACAGCTCGTATATACAGAGCTGTTGGTAAAGTTCTGAAAAAAAAACAATTTTTATTATATGACAGTGTAAATGCTTTGAAAAATCAGTGTTATCTTTCATAAGCGTAATAATAGAATTCAGCAAATCTATTTTTTGTCAAGTTTGGTCTAAGAACAGAAAAAATAGGTGAACATTTGGTCTGCATGAGTTAAAGAGAGCCCAAACCCTCACATACTCTAGATATTTTCACAATGGCCAAACATTTGACATTATGTCAATTTAGGGGGCATATCTTTTGAAAGTTTCTTACATCTGTGAACTTCCTAAAGAGCATTGCTTGGCATTATCTCAGATCCTGACATATACACTTGTCAAATTAGGAAGTTGCTTTCAAGCAAAAGGCTGATCCTTGGTATTATAAGCCACACAATTTACTCATTCATTTAACAAGCTTTATTGAACAACCACTGTGTAGTAGAGTACTCCTCTAGGAGCTCATGACCATATAATTTTTTTTAACACAGTATGAGGGAACAAAACTAGAAAATTAGTAGAGAAAAGTCACATCTTATGTGGAGTTACAATATAAAGTCAACACTTAAGGCAAAAAAGAAAAAAAAAAAGTCACATCAAAATTTTTCTTGAAAATCTCTAAAATAGCACCAGGTTGGAGACTTTCATATCATTTCTCAATAAATCTAGATCAGTCTACTTTTCTTCAACCATTAGAACAGATTGTTGGTCTTTTCAGTTGAGCATCAGATGAAGTAATTGGCTTGTATTAGCAGCCAGGTTTTATGAAATATGCCTGTTTTGAAACTAGTGTCACATTCGGCAATGCAGGATGTCTACCCAATGAGAGACATGTGGGAGCCAAGACCTAACAAAGGACAGTAGATACAAGTCTCCAACATCCTTGTCACTGGGGCTTTTAGTAGAGAAAAGTCGTATCCTATGTGGGGTTACAAAATAAAGTCAACACTTAGGGCAAAAAAAAAAAAAAAAGTGTCACGTAGTCAAATTTTTCTTGAAAATTACTAAAATAGTGCCAGGTTGGAGACTTTAATATCATTTCTCAATAAATCTAAATCAGTCTACTTTTCTTCAACCATTAGAACAGATTCTTGGTCTTTTCGTTGAGCATCAGATGGAGTAATTGGCTTTTATTAGCAGCCAGCTTTTATGAAATATGCCTGTTTTGAAACTAGTGTCACAATCGGCAATGCAGGATGCCCACTCGACAAGAGACACACATGGGAGCCAAGACCTAACAAACGACAGCAGATACAAGTCTCCAACATCCTTGTCACTGGGGCTTATGCTTATGGACTGGAAGGATAGGTGGTTCACCTACTTGCACTATTTAATTTCTCTCTTTCGCACCACTGGATGCATGTAACTGAATTTGGGCAAGTTAAGTAAGTGTATGATGCAGCCCCAATGCATCCCAAGATAATGCGAAAACTCACAGTGGGAATGTCAAAGAAGTTTCCAAAGCAGAAGTGATGCTTGACCTGTGTTTTGAAGGATGAGTAGGCATTTAATAGATTAATAATGAGCAAAATCATGGAAGAGTGAGAGATCCTGGTACTTTCATGAAACTGTAAGCGGTTCTCCATGGCAAGAAGATGAAGCTAGAAAGGTACAAAGAGGCCAGATCCTGAGGAAGTTTCTTCTTCACAGAAACCAGAGGGCTCCTTTTAGCAGCAATATGAAGGATGATTGGTGGGAAGACCAGAACAAAAGCAGGGTCAACAGGACATTAGATAGCAACAGCTGAGAGAGAGCCCCCAGCAGAGATTACTTGGTATTATAAGCCACAGTTTATAAAGTATCATGCCCAAGCCTTAACTCCTCTCCATATTTTTCAGCAGCAAATTAAAGAACCTAATAACATTAATAATAATAAACATATTCAATCATTTATGCTGGCCAATTTAATGTTGTAAGTATTTATTGAGAAGTTATGATATATACATATATTAGTTAATTAAATTTACACAATAATCCTAAGAGAACTGCAGAGATTACTCCAGCAAACGCTGTTTTCTGGCCCCAAGAAGGGCTAAACTTAGAGTTTAGTGTTTTTCCACTTCACCACACTGCCTCTTTCCTTATTTTTTCCTTTATGTCAGACCAGTGGTTCCTAATGAAGAATAGTATTTTTCATCTTTTTTCTCAGCTAATTTCTACAGACCCTCTTGAGCCATTCTGAGGATGTAGGGCATTGGTGTTTTCTCCCTATGGCTGCCCTTTCAAAGCCAGTTACCACCATGTCCTTGTAGGTCACTAGTTTCTGTCTCATTGTATAAAAGCATAATGTAAACTTCAGGTTTATTTATTTTTTAAACTAAATATTACTTATGATGTTAAATTTTATAGTTTATTTTTTATTTTAAAAAATATTTTAGTCAACATTGTGTCATTAACTCTCACATGATTCTGTCTTCACAAACACATTTTCTCATGAACAAAAAGTTGAGTTTGGCACCTGATCACCAAAAACCAATTTTTAAGCAAACTATGCATGCTTTTTCATTTTGCTGTCTTTGCTGACTCTGACTCTTATTATGCCAATCGGGTAGGAAAAAAAGTGTTTTCTTATTTTAATTTGCACTTTTATTATAATAAGGTTAATATTTTTCATATGTTTACCACTTTTGGGGTTCTACTTTGACAACAAGATATTCTTTTTCTTAGTCATTTTATTGGTATCTTTTTCTTACTGAGTTATAACAACTACTTAAACAAAAAAATGACCTTTGTCTTTGACATTTGTAGCAATTATTTTGTTCAAACTTATTGTTTGCCGTTTAATTTTTGTTTATGTTGTTTAAGATACCTGGAGGAGTACCTTTTACACAATTGATTTATTATTTTTTCCTTTTTATGTCTACTTTTTGTGTTATGCTAAAGATATTTTTTCCCAGTTAACATACATTGTTGACATACATTTTACTCTTGTTTGTTTTATTGTTTTATATTTTACACTTAACACCTTAATGAATTTGGATTTAGCCTATGGAGTGAGGTAGAAATATAATACTTCCTTTTCACTGACTGTGATAGGCACAGAAACACACTCCTCACATCTCCTTTTAAGAAAGGACTCACTGCCCAGCTGTGAGGAGTGTGGTTCGTGGACAGCATCCAGCTCTCAGCTCCTTCAGAGTCCATCCTCAGCTTGTGATGGCCCCGGGCCAATGACAGAGCAAGGAGGTTGTGCAAGGGCCTGGCCTTTTCCACTCTAAGTGGGACTCCTCTGACAGCAGTCTTTGCTCCATAGCTCCCCCTTGGGCTTGCAGAGATTTCAGTCAGCTCTGTGTCGTGGTCTGACAGCTGGCCCTACCCAATACTGCTTCCTCCCTGTTCCTTCACAGGTGCCACTGCCCAATAAATGATTGTGCTGCAAATTCCATCCCAATGTCTGCTTTCCAGATAATCCTACTGACACTCTGGTTTACCACTCAACAATTCCCATTCCACTACTTAGAAACAGGAGTCCTTGGGTGGCAGAAACAGTTAAATGCTTGACTACTAACTGAAAGGTTGGCAGCTCAAACTCACCAGAAGCACCTTGGAAGAAAGGCCTGGCAATCGGCTTCTAAAAGGACACAGACATTGAAAACTCTATGGAGTGCAGTTCTGTTCTGCAACAAATGGAGTTTCTATGAGTTGGAATCAACTGGACAGCAACTGGTTTGTTTTTTTGGCTTACTTAGAAACACCTTCTAACAAGTTCTATATTACTGGGTTTCCACGTGGGTTTTTTAATCCATGGCACTGGTATGTTGATTTATTCTTTTGCTGGTTACACAGTTTAAATGACTATAGTATACGTCGTAGTATATGTGTGCCTATGTATATATCATATATACGTATATATATGTGTATATATATTTATATATGTATACATGTATATATGGAGTCCTGGTGGTGCAGTAGTGAAGAGCTACAGCTGCTAACCAAAAGGTTGGCAGTTCAAATCCACCAGCCACTCCTTGGAAACCCTATGGGTCAGTTCTACTCTGTCTCATAGGGTCACTATGAGTTGGAATCTACTTGATGGCAACGGGTTTCATTTGGTTTGTTTTTATATGTATATGTATATAGATATATGTAGAGAGAGACAGAGAAAGAGCAAGTCTACCCCCAGCAAGCTTCTTTATAAATGCATTGTCCATTTTTCTGCCAAATAAAATATAGAATTATTTAATCAAATTCAAAAATATTTTTGAGCTTTTGGTTTCTCTGTCCAGGAACCTGGCCATCTTTTCCACTCATGCAAATCTTCTGTTAGGTTTTAGTAAAATATTGTAGACTACAAATACATATATGCTATATACATATGTATTTTTAGTTTATTTGTGTTTGGTAGTGTTTGTAGCTAGCTATGGAATTTTTTTAATGACTTACTAGTATAAGAAAACTTACGGATTCTGAATATTGAATCATCCACATTGCTAATCTTTCTAAAGAATTCTAATAGTTTTTGGCTGATTTTCTTAGTTTTCCATGTAGTGGTGGTATTATTTGTAAATGTAGTAAGTGCATCAAGTTAATGAGGGAGAGGCACCAAGGTTTATGCAGCCTAATGAGACCATAATCTGTGGATCACTGTAGGTGACAGCAAAGCATTGCTGATGCACAGGTAAGCGGTGATGGGACTCCGGGAAATGCGGTCAGTACAATGTGTTCAAATCAGGCAGTGGCTGGCAATGGGGGACCAGGGCAGGGGGCATTCGAGCAGTGGAAGATGACATCAGGCACAGGTCTAGAGAGATGGGCGAGAGCCATCTCTGGAGCACAGAGAAGGCAGAGGCATGGGCAGAAGTCTTATTTATTTCTGTTTAAAGATAAACTGTCTTTTGAGACTGAGAGAACTACCAGAGGGGCAGGACAAAGATGGTGCCACGTGGTACATGGAGCAATTGATCAAGCAAGTTCTGACAGTGGCTTACAAGTCCCTACATTATCTGGAATCCAGATAATCACATGGCACACTCCTTTCTCAAACGTCACTTCCTCAGCAAGGCAGAGCCTCACCAATTCATCTAAAATAGAAATCTCATTGCTTTCTATCCCTTATTCGGTTTTATTTATTTTATTTTAAACCTAGAACAACCTGAAATTATATTAATTTGTATTTATTTATTTATTTTAATTCACCATCCTCCTCTTTAGATGGTAAGTTCCACAAGTTCAGGGACTGAGTTTGTTTTTCTCATGGAAACTTCCACCCCAGAATGCCACTACAGTCAGTAATATCTGAGGGCACACTGTTAACCGGAGCTCGGAAATACTGGTTTTGCTCTATTATACTAAGGGTTTTTGTTTGTCTGTTTGTTTAATTAGACAAATATTGAATATTATCTAATGCTATTTTGTAATCTTACAGGATGCTCGATGGTTTTTCTTTTTTGACCTGTTTAAATGATAAATTGTGTTAGTATATTCTCAAATATTAAATCAACCATGCATTTCTAAAAGAAACTATGATCAGTTGCACTATATTGATTTTTAAAATATTATTTTGAGCCCAATTTACAAGTACTATATTTTATTTAGGATTTTCTCATGTATATTCATAAGTGTACCAGTTTGCAATTTAAATATTATTTTGTCTTTATCAATACCAGGGTTATTTTTGCTTCAAAAATGTATTGCAAAGCCTCCTATCTTGCTTAATGCTTTTAAAATAGGTTTTAAAAAACTGCATTTTTATCAAAGTAATACAAGTGCACTGACACAAATTTAAATAGTCAAGAAGGGCTTTTAATGAAATTCGGCCATCCCCTTCTTCATCCCTTGTCACCCTGAGTCTTGCTCCCCAAAGACATCTCCTTTTATCCATTTCTGTTTCAGAGTTTCTGGAAGTTACCTCTATATTTCTGAATAATGTTCTTTTATTTATTAACTTGGATCCCCGGGTGGCTCAAATGGTTAACAGCTTGGATACTAACCAAAAGATTAGCGATTTGAACACACACCTCAGAAGACAGGATTGATGATGTGTTTCTGAAAAGTCACAACCGTAAAAAACCCTATGGAGTGCAGATCTACTCTGATGCACGTGTGGTCTTCATGGATCAGAATCTCTCCACGGCAGCGTTTTTGGGGGTGGGCATTTATTAACTTAAATGCTATCTATTGAGTTGTTGAGGACTTTTCACATACGCAGCTCCCAGCTTTCCCTCTTCTCAGTGTAGTTGTGCCACTTGTTTCCTTCCTGAGCACATATGCATTTTTAAACTATGAATAAAACCTGTTTCTGGTTCCACCAACCATGAACAGCATCTCTGGGCCCCCATCACTAAACCAAGGATGTTGGCACTCCCACCTACCCTGCATTCCATTTCCCATTTCTCTCCACGTCCCAGTCTCCAGCAGTTGTACTGTCTTTTCATTAAGTTTATTTTTGTTCATATTATACATGCACAGGCTTAGAGCCAACTAGTTTTACACTGTTCTTTATGCAAACTCTCAGTTCTGTGCTCTCTCCTTCCTAATTTGGGACCTCTGCTTTTGACTCTGTTGGCTGATTCTTTTGTTAGTCATGTCAAAAATCTCCAAATAATAACCTTGCCTTGCTACTTTCATGATTTTTTTCATTTTGATTTTCCAAATAGGATGAATGAGATTGAACTCCCTTTCAGCTCCCTGCTCTCACTTCATATAATACATCCCCTCTATCTTCCCAATATTATTAGATTAATATCATTTACCCTATTTTGCTAAGAAACACTTTGTACAGCAGAACCATGTAGAAAATTAAGATTACTTATTCTTTCCAAAACAAGTTTTTATTTCTCTGTAGTTATTTATGATGCGCTGTTTTTGTTTACTTAGATTTTTATATACTTACTAATTAAAAAAATACACATTTTCTAAACTTATTTTCAAGAGATTCAGATATATAAAACATTCCATCAGTTTCAACTTCTTAAAGAAAATTCTTAGCTGGTACTTCGGACCTCTTCCAATCTATACTTCTTGCCTTCTCATGTAGGGATCTTCTTTGCCTCCCTCCTGTGATACAGCTTCCATATCCAGTGCTCCATGTCTTCATTTTCCTTTCTTTCTTACTTGGGGGGACCACATACTCCAATACCTTCCTGAGAAATGTTCAAAACAATAAGTTTTAAATTTCCATTTATAAAAAAAGTTACATCCAAGGTTACAGAAAAGTTACCAGAATAAGAATAGCACAAAGGACATCAGTATACCCTCTATCTAGATTTACCTATTCTTACCATTACTTCTTTTGCTTTATTATTTATCCTCCCACTCTCTCCCTCTCTCTCTGTGTGTGTATATGTATGTCTACCTATCTTTATCTCTCTCTATTTATCCATCTATCTACCTATATCATTTTAACATTTGAGAGTAAGTTACAAACATCATACATCACAGCCCTCTACACTTAAATACTTTGGCGTTTATTTCCTAAGAATGGTGATATTCTCTTATGTAACCACTGTGTCTTTATCAATGTCATAAAATTTATCATTAATACTTTAATCTATCAACAGTGTTCCAATTTTGTCGATTAAGTTAATAATGTTCTTTATAGCATTTACCCCATACAGTACAGGGAATCTGGGAGGGCTTGACTTTTGAAAATGGTTTATTTTTTTATCCATGTAATTTTCTTCTGTTCTCCAAACTACTTCTCTTCCGTGTATTATGTTTTTCAGTTTGTGTCTCTGTCTTCTCTCTCATGTTGCTGCTTTTCCTTAAATATCTGTTGATAGTGAATTATACATTCATATTTTAGGAATAAAGTAACAGAGGGGTTAACTGGGAGTCTGGTATATCTGGATGAGTTGTCAACTGGCAGCAAAGACAGCAGAGAGGACAGCCAGGATGTGGGCCATTAAATGGGATGATCCCCTACTGCTAGAATAAAAAGGACTTCAGGGCATGAATATCCATACTATCTTCCCTATTCCACCCCCCTCCAACACCCCTACCCCCTACCCCCGCCTCCCGTAGTTTATTCTTGTTTATATGAGCTCTCTCTCTCTCTTTCTTTCTTCCAGAAACCTTAGTTAAATTCCTGGTTGCTGGCTCTTTTTATGTAGAGATAATGGAGATGCAGGAAGGATGAATGGGTAAAGAAATCAATGTCTACATATTCTGAATTTTAATTAGTCCCACTATAAATAGCCCCACTTCTACCTGCTGCCCTTGATTTTCCCTGAAGACCATGAGCTCTCTGAGCTCTTCCCAGAAGATTGGCTTCCTCCGTTGTTCCAACTAGGGCAGGCCAGTTTTACTGAGCTTTGCCTCACTGGTCAGCACACAGCTGTTCTCCTTCCATCTTCTAGAAATTTGTTGAAGACGATTGTCTTTTGACCTTCCTACTATTGAATATGTAACTTTAGATATATACCTCCTGTTGTCATTTTTTATCATTTAATGTAGTCTATGAATAACAAGTAACATACATACAAATTTCCATATCATGACTTGGAAATGGAACAATTATAGCCTGGGAATTATTTCTTCTTGAAAGAAATTTTGCAGAGGCAATGGGGGTAATAGTGAGGAGTGGGACTATTCATAGAGGGACTAATTGAAATTTGGAATATGTAAGTAAGAATCGATTCTTCACCCTCCCATCCTTAACGCCGTCTACGCCTATGCCATTACGTTAGGTGTTTATTAACACTATTTTCAACTCTTGGATGTTCATATTTTTAACCTTTTGTCAGGCAAAGTGAGAGATTTACATTTTATTAGAAAGTTTGTCAATTCTTTTGATATTTTCAGAGAGCAAAAAAAATAACATTCTTTTAAACTTTGGGAATATCCTTATATATGTGGTTATAACATCTTCCATATTTCTAATAATGAGTAGTTATAATTTCTATTTCTGTGTCTAATTTATTTTTGCTAATAACTAAGTATTGATTTTATTTATCAATTATTCCCCTTTTGCATTTTTTAAATTAAACTTTCTGCCTCTCCATTTCCTCTCTGTAAAATGGTGTTATTAATACTACAGACCTCACTGAATAGTCGTGAGGATTAAATAAACTCCTACATGTAAAGAACCTAGAAGAGTAAAGACTCAAATATTAGCCACTCTATCCTTCTTCTGATTATTCTGGATTTATTTTCTTGTTCTAGTCCTAATTTTGAGCCGTGGTGGCACAGTGGTTAAGAGATCAGCTGCTAACCAAAAGACTGGAAGTTCAAATCCACCAGCCAATCCTTGGAAACCCTATGGGGCAGTTCTACCCTATCCTATAGTTCTACCCTGTCTTATGAGTCGGAATCGAATTGACGGCAGTGGGTTTGGTTTTGGCAATGGGTCAGTCCTGATTTATTAGTTTGGATATTTAGCTAATTTATTTTTATTCCTTCCTGTTTTAAGGATGAAAGTAGTGAAGCCTACTATTTCTTTTTTTAGAGCAGTTTCAGCTACATCTCAACATTTTTACCCGAAACATTTTTCTATTATTATTATTTTCTAAATAGTCTCTGATTATAGGTTTTAGCTCTTTCTATTTTAGGAAATGGCTTCATCCAACCATAAAATCCATTGACCAAACCAGCAAGAAATCCACTTTCTTTTAAGCATAGCTGGGCTTACCTTTGTGCTTCCTCACTCTGCTGATTCTGTTTTACAGCAGTGGTAAGAATTCAGCCCTCTTCTAGAGCTCTACTACCATTGCTTCTCAAAAATGAGAAATATAAGTGAGCTTCTTGTAGGCTGTCTGCTGTTTTCTTGTGAGCTGTATTCATTTCTTAGGAACAGAAATTGCGAGCTGCCTCTAAATATCTTCCTTATATCTGGTTTCATGTGCACAATATAATGCAGAAATTTCTTGAATTTTGTGGCATATGGATAACACCATTCCAACCCATGGTATTTTCAGTTACCTTATATGCATGTGAAAACTGGACGATGAAGAAGGAAGATCAAGTAACAACTGATGCATTTGAATAATGGTATTGGCGAAGGATATTGAATATACCATGGACTGCCAGAAGAACAAACAAATCTGTCCTGGAAGAAGTACAGCCAGAATGCTCCTTGGAAGGGAGGATGATGAGACTTCATCTCACATACTTTGGACATCTTATCAGGAGGGACCAGTCCCTAGAGAAAGACATCATGCTTGGTAAAGAAGAGGGTCAGCCAAAAAGAGGAAGACCTTCGACAAGATAGATTGACACAGTGGCTGCACCAATGGACTCAAACACAGCAACAATCGTGAGGATGGCACAGGACTGGGCAGTGTTTTGTCCTGTTGTAAATAGGGTAGCTATGAGTCAGAACCAACTCAATGGCACCTAATGAAAACAACAGTTTTCAGTGCCATTGAAGCTTTATTATTATTTATTGTCATTAACTATATGTTTGGCGTTGGTCATTTCTGTTAGTTACGGCAAAAGGAGGTTGGACGTTTTTGCTCAACCTTTCATATTTTTCTAAAGTCTAAAGAGAGACTTAAAAAGCCAATTGACTACCATGTTTTTTATGCTGTATGCAATTTCAAACTTATTTGGCAAATTGTGAGCATAAGCTATTTTTTTGTTTGTTTGTTTTTATGTAATTCTTTATGGAAGAACAAGATATTTTGCTACGTGAACTCTACAAAAAGGAAAGGCTAATTTGATAAAGAACATACCTGATTGCATGTATATACTTTTAAAAACAAATCTGTTCTGTATTAACTATTCTCTAATTTTGAGTATGCTATAAAGTTTCCATAATTTTTTAAAACAATATTTTGTATTTTAAAAGCATTGCTTTGACACCCCTTTCAGCTTAGTGAATTATATGCTAACTTTTTATACTTTTAGATGGTGTCTATATTGGACAGAATCAACAGTTGTGCTGGAAAAAGCATGTCTAAGGTTCTACCAATGACATTGACCATATAGCAACTATACCCTAGTTCTCATGTTTGTAAAAACTATTTACAGAGGCAACCTAGAAATATTATCTAGTAATTAAACCCCTGCAATTAGTTTACAACCCTACAAAAACTTTTGCTTAAAAAAACCCTACAAACAACTTGGGATCCTGTGCTTAAATACCAGGAAAATACATGCAAAAGGCCTGCTAGGTTTTCTTGCAGAGTTCCTTGGTTTCTCAATGTCTGTTATTTTCTTAATGTGGCCTTAAGGACATATTTTTTTGTGAGTTTTATACATTTCCACAGCAGGAGGCCCTCTGGTATGTTTACTCCTTCCCTTTGGTCATCTGTTACCCCACTATCTTACCACTTTCAAAAAAATAAATAAATAAAAAAGAGCCTGAATGTGTATGTCAATATTACATATCAATCATATTCTTTGATTTAAAAAAAATTACAGATCTGAGTTCCCTAATACCACTAAAAGACCAATCACAACCATTTAAAACAGTTCCAAACTATAACTATAAAGGTTGCTTGACTAAAGTACACATTCCTATGTCCCTTTTAAGAACTACTGTATCTGAATCTCTGGGGTGTGGCTCAGGAAGCTTTATTTTTTTAAAGGCCTTCTAGGTGATTCTGAAATATGTTATCTATAGATCTGAAGTATGAGTAACACTGATTCGAAATGTGGAAGGAGAGCTAGCTTATTGTAATAGGAACTTAAAATGGCTTAGTTATCATAAGTGCACAGTGAATTTGGCAGTGAAATTCAAAAGAGAAGCAGATGAATTTATTCAGTTTATCACTGCCCAATAAAAGCAGTATTAAAATTCATCTGAAGAAAAACCTTTTCCTGACTGAATTCTAGGAGGAATTTATTATGGAGATTCTTACAAAAGGGACAATGAGTAGGCAGTTAAATGTCCAAGGTTTTAATTTCACCTCTACAAAAGCCGAGAGCATAACATTAAATCTTAACCTTTAGAAGGCATTTCTGCAAGGAGCTAAAATAATATGTTCTCGGAACATGGCTTTCTTATACTATAACTTAAAACAGAGATAAAGCTAGAGAAATGGATAATTAACCTATGTTTGTCCATTTCATATCCTCACAAATATAAAATATTTCAACCAAGTTTCAGGCAAAGACTGAATAACATACAACATATTTGAATTCTCTTCCCATGGCCAAGGGTACTGATATTCTTTGCCATGAATAAAAGAACGATTCATGCATCTAAGATCCAAGAATTGCAGATGGCAAAGTTGAAGTTATGAACATTTGAAGACTGACTTCAGGTCTACAAGAAAGGAGAACCTGTATATAGGGCCCAGCCCAGCCTCTTGCCACTTTCCATTTTGTAGCTCTTTCTACCATTGGAGACTTGGTGGTGGATTTGTTTAGCACTCAGCTGCTAACTGAAAAGTTGATGATTCAAACCTACAGGAGAAAAGACCCAGTGATCTGCTTGGGTAAAGATTACAATGTTGGAAACCCTATGGGGAGGTTCTACTCTGTACTATAGGGTGGCTGTGAGTCAGAATCAACCAAAAGGCAATAGGAGGCATTTTATCTACCCTTATCCCCATTCCTTTATGTTCAGTTATTTTTAGAAAGATATGCGCCTCAGAGCCTTTGACGTTCAGCTAGCTGTTGAGGTGAACCTAAATGCCATTCTCTCCCACCCTGTGACCTCCCTTTGTCAAGGTTGTTCAAGACTAGGAGGGTTGCTCCAGGAGCACTGAGAAACTGAAAGGATTAGTGTTCATAGGTTCAGATACCTGAGAGCCCAAGGCACATGCTCAACTCATTTTAAAGTAAAGCTGAACTTGAGCTTGACCATCATCTTCATTTCTTCTTATTGCCTATGTGATTTCCTACCTCAAATTTAATGCTAAGAAGAAAATAAAAGATGACTTTGAATTTGATAAAGAAGATAAGTTGTTTGCCTGGTACTCCTATAATTTATTCAATGAATTAATTCTCTCCACGAGAATGATCACAGGTAGGGCCAATATTGGTAGTGACTGAATGCCTGGCTGCAAGGAAAATATCAAAATGCATGAATAGTATCACATCTAAAGTGTTAAAGCAACAACAGGCTCACTTTTGCTATTATAAATTTAAAATTATAAATCCTTTAAGACCTCATAAAAAGTTCAAGTAGTCTCTAGAAAGTGTATATACTTGGCTCACAGCATTCCTTATCACTCACTAAAGGGCAGGGGGAGTGCTTTCTATATCACAAAGAAGTAATTGCCAGCTGAAATTGCTTCTCTCTTAAAATGAAACAAAGTTTTTGCTTGTTTTATTGTTTTTCAGTTAGAGTTACCATTAAAGCAAAGACTAGAAGAAAGAAAAGTCCCTGAATGGCACAACTAGTTTGAGATTGGCTCCTAAACTAAAGGTTTGAACCCATTCCCAGTGTGACAAAAGAAAGGCCTGAAAATCTGCTTCTGTAAAGATTACAGCCGAAAACAAACAAACAAAAAAACTCTATGGAGCAGTTCTACTCTGTAACACATAGGATTGCCATGAGTCAGAATTAAATTGATGGCAACAGGTTTTTGTTTTTGTTTTTAAATTTATATAAAACCATCTTTTGGGTTCCTCAGAAATTTAACGCCTTTATTCAAATTTGATTCCCCCTCCCAATTTTTCTGTCATTGCCACCTGAAGTGCTTGCTATAATGCAGACTTCCCCCAAGAGTTTCTCTTTCTGTCATTTTGAAAATAATTTACCTGTTTTTTTAAAGTTGCCTTAGAGAAATGTTTCTTTTACTCTTTCTTTGAAGTTATGTAAAGTTAGACTAAAGTCACAGAGAAGTAATTTTAGAAACACTATAGATAACACCCAGTGTCTGGCTATGCATGTCCTATAAAAGGATAAATAAGTCATGCAAATACATTCCATTAGTGACCACGTTATAAATTCCATTTTTACCACATTCATGAGAAAGCCTTAGTTTGAAAATTCCTTAAAATGAATGCTACACTCAAAAAATGTGCCCAGAAGACACACACGAGACAAATAATCAGATATATGTAGGGTTTATTCGGTTCAACTAAGGGATTTCTATGTCTATTCTCAAAGTGTATTAAGTGAAAAAATCTAAAAAAAGAAAAAAGAAAGAAAGAAATTCATTCAGTGTCAAAACTCCTTTTGAGCAATGCTCACTTTCTCAACAGAGCTATCTGCCAAATATAAGTTACTGGGGTTTGACTGTTGCCAACACTGACATTTATCACCTACTTTAGAATCTGTACTCAGGCACTTTGCTTTAAAACTTTAGAAGGTGCCATTATTAAATTCTAAAAGCTCCTTTACAAAGGGTTAAATCTTATTTTTGCATCCATTTGGTTTGAGATGTACATCTGTTGAATCAGCTGGTGGTGATGAATTTGTCCTTAGCCTAGTTTTGAAACCTGCCTATTTACCATTATTCAAAACTATTATAGAAGTTCGTAGCCACTGCATTGAGGTATGTAGACTCCTGACAAATTCGTTTTGATCCTCCTGGTATCTAGATTTCTGGGTTCATGGAATTGGGGTGATCCACCCAGGCCATGTGCTCTTAGGTGTCCTTTTGAACTTTGAAGGAACTGTTTCCCTGTAGTCACCTTCAGGGTCAAACAATAGCTTAGAAGGTGCTTAGGTGAGATCATTTTGCCTTAGGCACTGGATTCTTTAGGAACATTATGTGCAGCCAGATACGAGAAGCAGGAACTCCAGGATCTGACTAAAGGCTACTTTAGGATGTATGGCATGTCCTTGGTGACTGTTTCTGTAACCTGCTCTGTGCTTTGACGCTATCTGTTGATAAATTAACATAACAATGAGTTATATAACCTATTTTCACTGTCCCCTGTTTGGAGCACATTCCCGACATGTTCAGGTGACCCTGCGCAATTGAAATTTTACCAACTCACAATAAAAATATTCTGTTACACTAAAAATAAACTGTTACACAGTTTAGGTTTTTGATAATTCCTGGTATAAGAAATGAAATCTGTAGTGGCTGACTGATGCCCCCCAGAGCTCTCACTGTACACAGGCATGGTGTCCACAAAAGTCTTTCTGGCTCACTGTCTCCATGGAGCATCTGGAGGCCATCTTGGTAAACCCTCACAGATTCTTGAGCTCTACTGCTTTTGTGCTTTGAGCTTGAATCCAATATATATTGTGAGTTTGGTGAATTTTTTATTTTGTAGCACTTAGGATTGTCTCAAAAAGGGGTATGCCGAATCCAGTAAAGCAGCAGATTTTCCAGGTCACTTCATGGCCAAGAACTATGGGTCTAGTTCCTGCATGCGTGTGAAGTTTTGTTTGCTCTCCCTAATGACAGCTTGTCAAATCAGTGACCACTTTGAAGTATTTTCCAATTGGAGAAACTAGTATATTCAAGGTCTAAATTAGAAAACCATGGTGCCAAAACCTGACTGAAACAATGGGATGCTTATTATGATTGGTATTCTGAGACTTCCAAATGTAATCAGTATTCCAAAAATTCCCTCTCTAAAAGACATTGTTTCAAAAAAAAAAAAAAAAAATAGATTGTAAGTTATAAGAGACTGGGTCTCTAGCCAACAGAATGCAGTAAGTTTAGAAAGAAGGAAACTAAGTTTCCTAGGTTGTTACAAAGGAATCCCAGATATTTTTATGCCACAAAAATGTGTAGGCACAAGTTTGAGCACCATAAGGGCCCCTAGGGTGCCTGCCACCAACAGAAAGATGCTCGTGTAAGGATAAGCTGGGACATGAGATGGGCCAGGGCATTAGATTGCCCACCTGCTGCAAGAAAATTTCATGCACTGGAGGTACATTGTAAAACAAAACACTGACCAAACACCATGGCAGACTCCCTGCTATGAATTTATTTGACTCTGGGAAACCAAAGTTTCAACCTAAGAGAATAGAATCTTTGACATCTAAGAAAAGTAAGCTGTGAGCTCCACCCTACAAGGACACTGGTTTGGGGTTCATGTTCAAAAATGCTATAAGCTGAACATACTAGAAGTAATTTGGAATTTCAGTAACCTCTTCGGGAAAATGAATTCCCATTTGCTCTGTCTTTTTCCTTCCACTTTGAGAAGATGAGCTCTCATTTGCATTGTCTTTTCTTATTTTTGGGAGAACTTTTGTTTGATGCTCAAGTTTTGTCAGAGGATCTGAGATCCCTCCAGCTCAGACTCTGGCAAGTTAGTGAGTTTTATCTAGAACATATTTTTCTGTTGAATTGAGTTGATCTTACCAAAGAATTCCTGTAGACATTTTAAGAAACTAGGTTCCCTATTTGCTTTATATTGTGTTTTTTAAGAGCTTAAACCTGTTTTTTTGTTTGTTTGTTTTTGTTGTTGCTTTTTAGCTGGCCTCACGGATGAGTTTATTTGGGTTTTCTGGCTCATTTTGTTCTCAGAGCTTCACTCTGATCTAGAAAGAGTTTTGTGTCTGTGTTTCTGTCTTGCTTCAGGAGGTCATGGCTGGAAGTTGCTGTTTTTTCATGAGGTCATCTTAAGTCTCAGTTCTGTTCCCATCCAAGAAAAACTGCTTATTGCACATGTCTTATGGTCTGGGTTTTCAGTAACTGCTCTGAGAAACTTTGATATTGGTTTCAAAAATTGGTCCATTTGAAAAGTGCACTGAAAAAGGATATATTATTTATATTGATATGTATGACAAGACTTTAAAAAGGATAAATTATTCTAAGTAACTTCTCTAAAAGATTCCTTAAAGTGCACAGAATATAAGGTTATGAAAGTGTAATAAATTCCTAGCTCTGGATGCTATTATTAAATGAGATTATATTATTCCTCCAAAGTACATTATTCTGATTGATATAGTGATAAGTCAACCAAAAACCGAATCTGTTGCAGCTGAGTCAGTTCTGACTCATAACAACCCTATAGGACAGAGTAGAACTGCCCATAGATTTGCCAGGAGTGACTAGTGGATTCGAATTGCTGATCTTCTGGTTAGCAGCCGAACTCTTAACCACTGTATAACCAGGGCTCTGGTTCAATCATAAATAAGCATTTATATAAATTTAATAGCCTAAACCACTACACGTCTGTCAGTTTGTAGTACTGCGGTGTCTTACATGTTGCTGTGATACTGGACGCTTTGCCAACAATATTTCAAATACTAACAGGGTCACCCATGGTGGGCGGGTTTTAGTGGAGCTTCCAGACTAAGACAATCTAGCAAAAAGGACCTAGTAGTCTACTTCTTCAAAAAATTGGCCAGTGAAATCCTTATGAATAGCAGTGGAACATTGTCTGATATAGTGCTAAGATGAGTCCCTCAAGTTGGAAGGCACTCAAAATACAACTGGGGAAGAGCTGCCTCCTCAAAGTAGAGTCAATGTTAATGATATGGATGGAGTCAAGCTCTAGGGACCTTCATTTGCTGATGTTGCACAACACAAAATGAGAAGAAACAGTTGCAAACATCCATTAATAATCAGAATGTGGAATGTACAAAGTATAAATCCAGGAAAATTGGAAGTCATCAAAAATGAAATAGAATGCATAAAGATCGATATCTGAGGCATTAGTGAGCTGAATTTTTAGAAGGTCCTGTTTATCTAGCTTAACTTCTGGTGTTTGTGTATTGTTGGCTATGGTATGTATGTTGTTTATGCCATATATTAGGGCCCTTAGTGTTGACCTTATTTTTTCTTCCATGATGTCTCTACAGCCCTGTTTTGGGGTTCTTTGAGCTTTTTGGATGGTCAGCTTTTCATCTTTCATGATATTAGGGAAGTTTTCTGTCAGCAACCCTTCAAAAATTTTCATTGTTTTACATTTTCTCCCCCTGTTCTGGAACTTCGATCATGTACATATTTTTGCTCTTGACTGTATCCCAGATAGTTCTTAGATTTTCTTCCTTCTTTTCTCTGATTTTTCCTCAAACAAATTAGCATCTATGGATTTTTCTTCAATTTCACTGATTCTGTCTTCCATTGTTTCAAATTTGGTCCTAAAAGATTCTATTGCATTGTCCATTTCTGAAATTTTGTTGTTTACTTTTTGGATATCTAGTTGCTGTTTTTGTGTTGTTTCTAAACATTTATTTATTTTGCTACTTTGTTATTGTATTATTTTCCTGAATTCTTCTATTGCTTTGCCTGTGTTTTTCTTGATTTTGGCTATACTTTGGTTGGTTTTGTCTGTGTTTTCCATCATTTTGTCTGCATTTTCCTTGATCTCTTTCTTAATCTTTTGAAGAGCCCTCAATATTAGAGTTTTGAATTCCCTATCAGGTAGTTCCAGTGCCCTTTCTTTTGCTGGGAGGTTAACTTGTGCTTTGTTCTGGTTGCTTACTGGAGCCATCTTGTCCTTTTCTTTTATATATATATATATGTTTTGATATTGTCTGATGTCTCTAAGACATTCAGATATTATTTTCTTTATTTATCGTTTGCAGTTTTGTTCGTTTCATCCCACTTTTTTGTGTGTGGTTATGTCTGGGCGGGTGAGCTGGTCATGTTTTGTTACTTGCTCATCTGTGGGCACAATAGTTCTCACCACCTTGTCTGGGTGTGTATGGCTGGTTGATCAGCTATGCTGCAGCAGAGCAGTTCCATTGGGGAGAAGGGATGGAGATAGGTCATTTGTCTGCAGTGTGAACCAGGCCAGGGGCTTGATTGGGGCTGTGGCAGTTGGTGAGGGGGTTCCTGAGTCAGAGGGAGGGACCTGGGGTATGGGCCAGTTCTCCTTGGGGCTGTGGCTGACAGCAGGAGGGGCCCAGAGGTGGTGAGGAAGGGCCTGGCATCCAGGCCTGTTCCTCTCAGGGCCACAGCTGGTGTGGTGGATGAGAGAGGTAAGAGGAGGGATGTATAAGAGGCAGAGGGGGCTAGATGGAGTAGGGCAATAGAGTGGATTGGAACTGTGGTTCCTAGCAGTTGTAGTTGCCAGGATGGGGTTATAGCCACTGTTCACCAGAGGGGTGGGGTTTGTGGGAGCGTGCTCCTGTGGTTATCAGATTAGAGAGTCTAGACTCCTCCTTGAGTTGTAACCAGCAAATGTGGTCTTACTTAGCCCTGGGTGTGTCCATGCTGTACCTCTACCTCCTGTTGGGAATTCCTGTGGAGGTGACTTTCTGTGTGTGGGGTTGTTGGTTTTACTCCATGACCCTTGCTGGGTCATGCCATTTGGCTGGGAACCTCCACTCCATATCTCTATCCCTTCCCTGTTTTCTATAAGTTTCTTCTCCTCAGTGACTTCCAGTCTAATAATTTATCCCTTCATTTAAGTTTCAGGGTTCCAGGAGTGACGTCTGTATCTGTTTTATGGGTCTTTATTGCAGAGGGATGGCTTAGTGCATCTGCCTAGTCTGCCATCTTGACTCCAGCCCCTGGTCACTTTGTTTTAGCATGTATGAATACTCTAGACAAACTGTGACAGACGATATAACTTTTATTAACAAAACACAGCTATAAAATAGGTAAATGATTTCTAAATATCTAACTTAGAGCAAGCATAACAGGTAATATGACTGTCCATTATCTTTTAATATTTGTAGGTAAGACCTCCCTATTTACTTATCTTTTTAAAATACCGTATTTTTCATAAATAACACACACTTTCTGCATTAGTTTGCCAACTGTGCCCTCCCACTGTGAGGTAATTTCATAAGCACTACTATGCCAATTTTTTTACATGTTGCTATAAAAAAAATTAGTATATTGCACTTAAAAATTTGTGTTATTTGTGTAACAGTATGGTAGTTAGAACATCTTGCCCATTATCGTGGCATATGCACTTCATAAACATTTCATCAATTTCCAAAAACAATCACATTGGAATTTTTATTAGACTCATATTAAACCTAAAATTGATTTGGTAAGAATAATATATTCTTCAAAATATTCAACCTTACTTTCTAGGAACTTAGCATATTTCTTCAATTATTCAAGTCTTCTCCTGTCTCTTAAAGTAGAGATTTATAGTTTTCTCCATACAGGCCCCATATGAAAGCTAATCTTAAATGTTTTAGATTATGGTTTAGATTATGGTTGCTATTGTGAAATGAGTCTTAATGGTTATTGCTTATATATTAAAAAAAAAACAACTATGCAACGAGAAAGAACAATGATGAATCTGTGAAGCATCTCATAAAATGGATGAAACTGGAGGACATTATGCTGAGTGAAATAAGTCAATCACAAAAGGACGAATATTGTATGAGACCTCTATTCTAAAAACCCATGAAAAAGTTCACACACAAAAAGTACCAATCTTTGTTGGTTACCAGGGATGGGAGGGGTGGGGGGAAAATACTAAATTGGCAATAGATAAGTGGTATCTTGGGTGAAGGGTGAGAC
>NW_004444090.1:3732327-3761052 GCF_000243295.1 Trichechus manatus latirostris
AAAAAGAAAAAAAAAAGGTCGAGAAGGGAGAGGGTTGACATGTTGTGGGGTTATTAACCAATGTCAGAAAACAATATGTGTACTACTGTTTAATGAGACACTATTTGTTCTGTAAACCTTCACCTGAAGTGCAATTAAAAAATAAATACATAAGTAAATAAAAGGAAAAAAAAAACAAAAAAAACCCGTTGCCTTTGAGTGGATTCCGACTCATAGCGACCCTACAGGACAGAGTAGAACTGCCCCATAGGGTTTCCAAGGAGCGCTTGGTAGATTTGAACTGCCAATGTTTGGTTAGCAGCTGTAGTTCTTAATCACTATGCCACTAGGGTTTCCATTGCTTATATAGAAGACATTTATTGTACTTGTATATTTTATAATCAGTTAATTTACTAAATTATTAACTCAGAAAATTTTTACTTGATTTGGTGGGTGATTGTAGAGTTCTGGTACATTTATATCTATAGTTTTTAATAGTTATATCATTAGTTTCTCTTTCATATCATGATGGATATCTTTATTTGCCTCTTTTTTTTATAAAAATGTTAATGTTTCATTGAAGCCCTGGTGGCACAATGGTTAAGAGCTATGGCTGCTAACCAAAAGATCAGCAGTTTGAATCCACCAGGTGCTCCTTGGAAACCCTACCTATGAGGCAATTCTACTCTGTCCTATAGGGTAGGTATGAGTCAGAATCAACTCGACAGCAGTGAGTTTGGTTTGGTTTTTAATGTTTCATTATACTCCTGGCATTTTCACTGATAGGAATGAGTTTGGCTCTTGGCTTTAAATATAGAAGCATAGATAAACATTTTAAAGTATATTTTATTCCTTATTTTTAAACAGTTGTGAGTTTAATCACAAATGTTGGATCTTATGGAACAACTTATAATATTTATTATGACTATCATAAGGTTTTTTTCTTTTCCTTGGAGTCTAAAGGAATGAGTAGAGTATCTTCATTGCCAGTCAATTAAACAGCAAATTCCTCAAGATAGGGAGAATGTCTGTTTTACTCAAACTATATCCCTACTGCAGCCCTAGTGGTGCAGTGGTTAAGAGCCACAGTGAGCTATGGCTGCTAGCCAAAAGCTCAGCAGTTCAAATCCGCCAGCCACTCCTTGGAAATCCTATGGGGCAGTTCTACTATGTCCTATAGGGTTGCTAGGAGTCAGAATCGACTGGGCGGCGATGGGTGGGTTATACTCCTACTGCCTACTGAGTTCCTGAAATATAATAAATGCTTGATAAATACTAGTTATATGAGAAACTCAAGTATTTACAACATGTCTTCCTTTGCTTGTACACTATTAAAAAGAGGTTCACTTCAGCATGGAGTACTGTTTGGTGTATGACTTAGGAAGGTTTAAATACTTAGTGTTTGAATGTGTGTAAACACTTACTATACATAAGAATTCAGAGAACAATCTATGTCTTATTTTTCCCAGCAATTCCATAAAGCATTAGGTTAAACACAGAATATTTGAGATTATGTTTTTGGTAAAGTAGATACTAAAATACCACTATGTTAACTACAGTCTTGGTTCCACTATTGAGTCAGATTGTAAATCTATTGTCTAGCACCATGCATCATTTAGACAGACAAACAAACAAATAAACAAAAAAAAGACTGGCAATTTTTTTAAGCTTTTTTTATGTTAGACTTACAGAAAAATTGCAAAGAGAATTCTTATATGTCCTTCACTCAGCTTCCTCTAATGGTAATATCACATCTAACCATGGTACATTTGTCAAAACTAAGAAATTAACATTGGTACAATACTATTGATTAAACTACCACCTTTACTCAGATTTAACCAATTTTTCCATTAAAGTTCTTTAATTGTTCCAGGATTTAACCCAAATATAGGCTACTGCACTGCATTAATTTGTCATTTCTCCTTAGGATCTGTGACAGTTTCGTAGTCTTTTCTTGTTTATTATGGTCTTGACAGTTTTGATTAGCATTGGTGAGATACTCTGTATAATGCCCCTCCATTTGGGTTTGCCTGGTGATTTTTTCATGATTACATTGGAATTATGGGTTTTGGGGAAGAATAATACAGAGATGAAGTGCCTTTCATATTGCATTATATCAGAGGCTACCTGAGGTCAACATTCTTTATCACTGGTGATGTTAATCTTGATCACTTAATTCAAGTGATTTCTGCCAGGTTTCTCTACTGTAAAGTTACTAGTTTCCCATTTCCATTGTTTGGAAGAGTGTTATGAAGTCCAGGCAACATGTCTTCCTTTGGATGGTAATTAAACTCCACCTCCTAGAGTGAGGCATATCTACATATATTTTATGGGATTTTTCTGTAAGGAATATTTGTCCCCCTTTCTTCCCTATTTCCTCATTTATTTATTTATTTATTCAATAATGTATTATGTCTATATGGACCCATGGATATTTATTTTATTCTTTGTCGTCTTAGTCATCTAGTGCTGCTATAACAGAAATACCACAAGTGGCTGGCTTTAACAAAGAGAAGTTTAGTCTCTCACAGTTAAGCAGGCTACAAGTCCAAATTCAAGGCATCAGCTCCAGGAGAAGGCCTTCTCTCTCTGTCAGCTCTGGAGGAAGTTCCTTTGGTCTGGGAGCATCTCAGCACAGGAACCTCAGGTCCAAAGGACACGCTCTGCTCCCGGCACTGCCCTCTTGGTGGTGTGAGGTTCCTGCGTGTCCCTGCTTGCCCCTCTCTCCTATATCCCAAAAGAGATTGGCCCAAGACACTATCTAATCCTGTATACCTCATCAGTACAACTGCTGCTAATCCATCCCATCACATCACAGTGACAGAGTCCACAACACATAAGGAAATCGCATCAGACTACAAAATGGTACACAATCACACAGCACTGGGAATCATGACCCAGCCAAGTTGACAGACACTTCTGGGGGACACAATTCAATCCATGACATTTGTATTCTAATAATCCAATATGATTGCTGTTTATTTTGTTGTTCAAATTGTTCCAGCTTTGGCCATTGTCACCTTAGTCAGCTGGTTGTTGTGCCTTTCTGACATGACCCATTTTTTTTTTTTTTGAGTACTTCCTTAATTTTTTTTTACTGTAAGTTTCTCCAAGCACATCTTATATTTTCCCTACCTCAGCCCTAGACTCAGCCATTTCTCCAAAGAGCTCTAGGTTATTCTTTTGTTGAGTTCTATTTGGAAGTCAAGATTTGGGTGCTGGGTATGCTGGTTGCTTCTAGGATGTCACTGCTTCTAGGCCCTATCAACAAACAGAACTAAGGTACGTATTATATATATACACACACACATATATCTTAGATATATGTATATTTATATTTATTTGTATATGTATATTTATATAAGTATATAAATAAATATATATGTATGTATACATATATACACATACATATGTATGTATATGTATATATACACATATGTATGTGTATGTAAGAAATTTATGTATATGAATACACATATCTATATTTATTTTTGTGTTTATCTATACATATACTGTTTGTTATGGATTGAATTGTGCCCCGCAAAAATCATGTGTGTCAATTTGGCTAGTCCATGTTTCCCAGTATTGCGTGATTGTCCACCATTTTGTCAACTGATGCAATTTTCCTATGTGTTGTAAATTCTACCTCTATGATGTTAATGAGGTGGGATTAGCAGCAGTTATGTTAATGAGGCAGTACTCAATCTACAAGATTAAGTTTTGCCTAAAGCCAATCTCTTTTGAGATATAAAAGAAAGAAGTGAGCAGAGAGACAGGGGGACCTCATACCATCAAGAAACAAGAGCCAGAGGAAGAGCGCATCCTTTGGACCCAGGGTCCCTACACTGAGAAGCTCCTAGTCTAGGGGAAAACTGATGACAAAGACCTTTCTCCAGAGCTGGCAGAAAGAGAAAGTCTTCCCCTGGAGCTGATGCCCTTAATTTAAACTTCTAGCCAACTAGACTATGAGAGAATAAACTTCTGTTTGTTGAAGTCATCCACTTGTAGTATTTCTGGTATAGCAGCACTAGATAACTAAGACATTGTTATAACCCATTTTCTTGATATACATCAAACTATCTGTCTTAGCTATCTAGTGCTGCTATACCAGAAATACCACAAATGGGTGGCTTTAAAAAACAGAAATTTATTGTCTCACAGTTTAGTAGGCTAGAAGTCTGAATTCAGGGTGCCAGCTCTAAGAGAAGGCTTTCTCTCTCTGCTGGCTCGAAGGAAGGTTCTTGTCTCGTTGAGCTTCTGCTCCTGGGCGATCTTCATGTGGCTTGGCATCTCTCTTCCCGCATCTCTGCTTCTCTCACTTGCTTGTTTATCTCTTTTATTTCTCAAAAGAGATTGACTCAAGATATACCCTAATCCTGCCTCATTAACATAATAAACATAACTCATTCATGAATGGGATTATAACCACAGGCAGAGGTTAGGATTTACAAAACATTTGTGGGGGACACAAGTCAATCCATAACACTATCATAGTTAAAAATTAATGCTTTGAAAATGATATTTTTTCTGTGGAACAAAGGAAAATATTGATCAATACTTAAAGATTTTCATTTTATTAACTTAGATCAAGTTTGGATATGTTTAAATCCATAGACAAAGCAACTAATCCAAGACATCTGACAAAGCTTAAACAGATTAAGAGCAACAACAACTACATTGATAATTTATGCTTCCTGTAATTAAGTATAATCTCTTGGAAACATACAATAGAATGGCATGTACTTGGATTTAGAGTTTTAGCAGTGAGTAGAAGTGGGGCTAGCCAGAATATGTTCATCAGAATTATATTTGGCTGGCTGAGGTCAACAAATGTGTCAAATATATCAAGTCTTATTGTAACATCAGCTGATAACTCTAAAGCCACAAAAATGTTATATTCGAGAGGATGGGATGGGAAAGAAATGATTGATATCAACTTGCCAACTTTTTCATTTTACAAAAACATATTAGAACAAAGAATTCAACTGAGGAATACATAATCCCTGTATGACTCAAACAAATGCAGTCTTTTTTCTAGATTCTCTAAAAAAAACATGGGTGAGTCTGACCTTACTTCCCCAACAAGGTTTTGGTTTAGACATGGGTAACCAGGAGGAAAATGGAGAGAAAAAGAAAGAAAATTGTCCAGTACCAACTATATGCCAGGTACTAGGCTAGGTCTTTTATATGTTATTAGTTCATTTAAACCTTCCACCACCAACTCTGAGACATAGATATTTTGGTCCTCATCTGACATATGAGAAAACTGAGCCTGAATTTGAAGATGAAAACCTACAACTCATAAATACTGGAATTGGTGCCCTAACACAGGATCAGTCTGTCTCCATATATACTAGCATGCTGTTGGGAAAACGTTTATTTTTTAAAGTATTAACTGCAGAAAAATGTAAATAACAAGACAGTCTGCCATGAAAACATATCAAATAATTTATGCCAAAGTCAAGAAGACTGTACTCTTGGTTTGGATTCTACCAGTATTTGTCAAATGCAGTCACTGGTTTATGACTTTTATAACAAATGACATAATTAGATTTTTCTTAATGTGGCAAAACTATGTTCAGACCAACTTCTCTAATTCTGTATTGAGCTCATCACAAAGGCCAGTATGATTTAAATTCTGGAAAATAGCCAGCAAATTGGCTTGTTATTTATGACACAATGAAGTTAATTTGATGAGGTTCAGATGTTGATGTTATGCTCTGTGTCTACCACTGACATACGTGACTAAAAATTTAAAAAGCAAATAACAAGTTTGTATCACATAAATATACTGTTTTTATTAATGGCAAAGTCTAAAATAAAATATTCATATCTGGGGAAAGGACACTCCAGGCAGAGGAAATAGCAACTGCAAATGACCTGAAAGTGGAGTATGGTTGGTGTGTTAAAGGTTCAGCAAAAAGAGACAATGTGGCTGGAACATAGTGAGCAAGAAGGAATGTGGTAGGAGGTGAGCTGTCAAGAGAACTGCGGCCATGTAGAATCATGTAGTGTGTGATAAGAATTTGTGATTTCAAGTATTATGGGAAATCACAAGAGGGTTTTGAGCAGGGTAGTAACTTGATCTGACATCTTTTTTTTTTTTTTTTTAAACACTCTGGTCATTACATTGAAAAGAATCAGGAAGGGAGAAAGTATAGAAGCATGAAAACCAGTGGGAGTCCATTGTAATAGTCCACAAAAGAGATGATATTGAAATGTCAAGATAATATATGAACCTCCACCTACTATTCCTCCCCTTGCCCCACCACGAAAACTTAATCATGTGGAGACTATTGTTTTAAAACATCCAAATCCTGTCTTAATTAGTACTTAAAAATGGGAAAGGCCTGGCTTAAAAAAAAAAAAAAAATTCTATAAATTTGACTTATAATAGTTTATCAAATAATAAACTCAGCTAATGATGAGATTTTACAACAAAAGTACTTGCTAATCAAGTGCTATAAGGGCTGTGGCATTTATATGTTCATGTTAAAAACCTTGTCAAAAATAATATGACAGAGAATATGTAACATTTTTGAGCCTTTAGGAACATGGCCTTTGCCTATAGGAAGTTGTGGTATCCTTTATTCTCACAGGGATGTCTGTTGATGACAAATACTTCTCAGCTGGGTTACTAACAGCTTGAATAAATTGATGTGACTCCCATTGTTCTAGGGTCACTCATTTAGTCATCAGGTTTTACAGGAAAGCTTATGAACTATAGGCACTTATATATGTCCTAGTGAATTCATGGGGCTATGGAACACTGGTGACGCAAATGGTTAAGCTCTCGGCTGCTAAACTCAAGGTTGGCAGTTCGAACACACTCAGCGGCTCCACAGGAGAAAGACCTGGCAATCTGCTTCCAAAAAAATTATAGCCAACTACTCTGTCACATAGGATCACTATGACTCAAATGGACTGGAAGACACCTAACAACAATGGCTGTAAATGCCAAAATTTCTAGCCATGCCTCTGACTTATAAATGATTTCAAGGGCACATAAAGGCTTATCTGCTTTAGAGACACCAGAGGGACTCACACTTAGAAAGAGTTTGCTTTAAGTGCTTAAGCCACCAGGGAGTCGTACAGGAGAACTCTGGGTCGAACATTCTTTATTCATCAAAATTTAGTAGAGGCAGCTGGTTGCTGAAGTAAGATGAAGAGATGGAAAGAGAGAAGTCGAACTACTAACCAAGCTCAGATTTGCCTGCTCTGGTAGAAATTCCACGACAATAATTCATAACACGGACAGAGCTAGAATGTCAGTAAAAATAGATCAGTCAAATGCTTGATAAATAACAAATACAACTTGTGGTACTGTGCGTCTGTGCAGAAAACAAAGAGGGAGAACTTCAGTGGCCCATCCATACTGCATGGAAATTGAAGGGAGCCTGGGAGTTAACTCAGACCCTACAACTCCCTAGCCAGACATCCCTCTGAACTTGTTTTAATGCTCCCCTTCCCCTGGGCTCCAATGTGGTATAGAGGCAACCTATGAGGCCATCTCCTCCCAGGGCCCCACATTTACAGCAGGACAAAGGCACCCCACCCCTTCCCCTCTCAGACACCCATGCCCTCTCTCTCAACATAGCTAATGACCTTAACTCACACTGGCCAAAGCTTGACTGGGTAATAAGTAATCCAATAAGTAATGTTTCATTCCTAGCTCTTTCTCTTTCTCTCTCTCTCTCTCTTTTTCCTTTCAGCTTTTCCCCCCTTAATTCCCCTAAACCAGAGAGATGGACTTTTATTTTTATGAAGCCCGTAACAGAAGCAATGGTGAATTTGTCCCCCGCCACCCATTCTGATTGTGGCCTATTTGACCTAGTATCTGTGTAATAGATTCTGAGTACTATCTCTAGAATAGGACATGTTTGAACAGAATAAGAAAGAGAAAGAAAATATCACAAGAAAGAAAAAAGATTAATTTGTCCTTCATGTACTTCTAGTGGGCTTGTTATTTCAGTATCAATCTACAGCTAGTAGAACTAGAGTTCAGAAGCCCATCTAGATTTATGCTGACTGAGTCAACTCTGCAAAATAAATATTTACTAAGTGTTTTCAATCAATAGTAATCTCTTGTCCTCTGTTTTTCTTATATGATATGCCCTGGCTGGCTAGAGAGCCACTGATTTTATAACTAAGAAAGGATAACTGGGATATTTATGAGGGTTATTTTTGTGGGGGGCCATGTGGCTTTGGGGTGTGAAATGTAATATGACCTCATTTTGAGGGACTAGATTTTTAATTGAGTATTCCCAAAATATGAATAAAAATTGCATCTGGACTCTTAGCGCCAAACTCCTGAATGAGGGGCTGGGATTGAAGGTCAGGGAGAAATGTATGAGGGAGAGAAGTATTTTCACTGCTCTTACCCACTCAAATTCCCTACAAATTGATAAATAAGGCAAAAAAGTCAGCTTTGTACTGATAAAGGTGATATTGGAGAATGTGTCTTAGACTCTTGATTGAATTAGGCTCTTAATACCAAACCTCAGCATAGTTTGTTCACCGAGCAGGCAGTGCCGGACTAATATTGACCTCCACACCTGGACAGCTTGGAGGCTGCACAAGTTGGAGTTGCAGAGCTCTCCATTGGCAGCCTGGCTTCCAAGACTAAGTGCAGAAGGGCTACCCATGCTCAGTTTCTCCTTCTAAAGGCATCAGTTTCATGTTAAGTCCCTCCTCCTTCTGTATGAGAATTCACTTCATGTGAAAGGAAATATTAGAAGCCTGGAAAAATCAACCCCACTCACTTTAAGTATACTGTTGTGAGTGATTCTACCCTTGTGTTGAAAGTTCTGCCTTATCACCAAAGCTTAGCTCACCTATGGACCTTACCTGGAGAATATCACATAATATCAGAAGAGAAAAAAAGCCAGCTGGTAGTAGGTGAAAAGACACAGTGAAGGTAGGTAAGACAACTAGAGTTGAAGTGTTAAGCTTGGATTCTGATGTATTTTTTTATCTTTTGTATTTATTATGATTTGCCTGATATATGGCCATTATGAAATCATGATTCTAAAGAAGAAAATGAATGTTGAACAAAAAAATAAAGAAGAAATTAATTTCTAATGACACCTTGATTATATTTCCTGAGATTTATTCCCCTGGAAAAGCTAGGCCAATATTCTAGCATTACTCGCCTTCTTTGGGGCATTGCATGAATAAATCCTATGACATGTAATAAAAACGTGAAGAGATTTTTTTTTGTTACCAAGAATACTTGGGGTGTGATGTGTTCTGATAACCAGCTTGGGAGTAGATTCAGGTTTCTTAAAGGGTGGTCCACAAGCGCCTGGAACGCCCAGAATTCTTTTCTGCATTCTTCAAGTACTAAAAATTGATGAATCTACACATTTCAATATTTTATTTCAAAAATGGACTGATTTAGATGTCATGTAGAGTTATATTAAATTCATACTAATACACTTGGTCTTTGTGCAACTCAGTAGAAGAAAGCTTAAGACTTTTTTTTGTTCCTGCTTTAGTAAAAGGAAAGCTTAAAAAAAAAAGAAGTTATGCCTTTATGTTGAACATACTTTAGAAAATCTGGAGAACATAATATTAATATTGAAACCATATACAGAATCAATGAAGCATAATAGCCCATACGTTTCAGCTTCTTAATTGGAGACAGATTAATCTTCAAGCAGTTATGGTACATTTACCACTTAATATGACATTTCCTAGTTTCAATTGTTTTGCATATAATTATCTTTATAAGAATAAAGTATATTATTCTACACAAATTGTGAATAACAAGAATTATAGGAATGTATTATAAAATCAACAACGGCATCCATTAGAAATTAAAATTTTCCTGGGTCTCGTTATGAGATTATATCGAAGAGGAATAAAATAGGACTGACAGATTGGTGATTTTATAGCTTATCTACATGAAGGAGTGACCTCTGGTTCATGGTGGGTGGATGTGTTGACTTGGCAAAAAAAATGAACAGAATCTGATGGGCACCCTTAAGACGCAGCTTGATAATTAGCCAACCACCCTGAGGAACAATTTAAGGTATGGTGTTAATGTCTAATGATGGTTGATTTATTGACCTCTCTAGGGAAAAAGAAATCATATTTGCTAGGAATATATAACTTCTTAAGCCAAAGTAAAAGCAGAGATTTTATTTTTTTAATTTTTTTATTGTGCTTTAGTTGAAAGTTTACAGCTCCATCCAGTTAATTTCTCAAAAATATGGACTGCTTCACGAATTTGCGTGTCATCCTTGCGCAGGGGCCATGCTAATCTTCTCTGTATCATTTCAAATTTAGTATATGTGCTGCTGAAGTGAGCACTAGATTTTATTTTTGACTAATAGGGAATGCCCTGTGGGTGTCACTCAAGTCATATTACTCTTCTCTCCATACTCATACATCATCCTACACCTGATTCCGCTAAGCACTTAGTTTTTCTCTAAGGTTAATTTACTCTGGAAAATATGGATATCACTCATTTAATTTTTGAACAAAATAATAAACAAAATCTATATGATAAAGTGGAACAGTAAGACTAGATTTTAAGGTAGTATCTTTCCTATGCCAAATGTCTTTATGTGTTTTTTAAATCCTTTCAAAATGAAAACTATTGTGATTCAGGAAAAAAAACAAACTGGTCGAATAAACTATTTGCTATTCTTTGGGTAAAAGTAATTGACTTGCCTTTTTACTTTCCAATAACTTGCTTGGAATCAATCATTGTGAAGACACATCCTTGAGGTGCCTCATCCTTGAGGTATCTCCTAAACCAGAGTGTCTTAGTCATCTAGTGCTGCTATAACAGAAGTACAAGTGGATGGTTTTAACGAAGAGAAGTTTATTTCCTCACAGTCAAAGCAGGCTGAAAGTTCAAATTCAGGGCATCAGCTCCAGGGCAAGTCTTTTTCTCTCTGTCGGCCTTCTTCTCTTCGATGTTCCCCCAGACTAGGAACTTGTCTGGGCAGGGACCCGGGTCCAAAGGATGCTCTCTGCTCCCAGCACTGCTTTCTTGATGGTATGAGGTCCCCCTGTCTCATTGCTCGCTTCTGTCTTTTATATCTCAAGAGATTGCCTCAGGACACAATCCAGCCTTGTAAATTGAGTCCTGCCTCACTAACACAACTGCTGCCCATCCTCCCTCATTAACATCATAGAGGCAGGATTTACTACACTTGGGAAAATCACACAATACCAGGAATCATGGCCCAGCCAAATGGATACACACATTTTTGGGGGGACATAATTCAGTCCATGACACAGAGCAATACAGATTTGAATCTGGAATGTATGGGATTTATTTACCAAGTTACTTTCTGTCTGGAAGAATTCATATGCACAAGAAGTTTTCTAAATTCTTCACTTGGCTATGTGGGCATGGACATCAAAGAATTTGTGAAAAAAAGTGGTTTGTATATTTGGAATGTTTGAGTGATCAACTTCAATTTCTGCCTCCACGCTAAGCATTTGGATTGATTCAGCTGATCTAACTGCTACCCTTTCCTCCTTCACTTCACCTTGTGCTTCCCTCATTGGAAAAGTACACCATCCTCAGAGACTGAAACATGGTTCCTTAGCTCAAAGTTTGGAGGTAATTAAACTCCCTTGCCATAATTCCCGTGATTTGTTGATCTACCTGGTTCAATGAAGATGACAAGTAAAATCTCTGCTTTACCTACCTATGTTTTGGAGCCACACCCTTAGACAAATGAGCTAATTATGGTTACTTGAAACCCTGGTGGCTTAGTGGTTAAGAGCTATGGCTGCTAACCAAAAGGTCTGCAGTTCGAATCCCCCAGGTGCTCCTTGGAAACCCTATGCGGCAGTTCTACTCTGTTCTATAAGGTCACTATGAGTCAGAATCAACTTGATGGCAACGGGTTTGGTTTTTGGTTTTGGCCCCTTCAATGAGCCAATGATGTGATCAGTTAAGCAAAAGTCCTTCCAGCACTGGTTGAGGTGTAAACTGCCTGACATAATCCCAAAGACCCTGCGACCCATCAGTTCTTGATTTCCCTCAACTCCACATCAGAATGCTCTTGTATTTAGTTTTGTCTGCACTGTGTCCAAGTCTTCACAAAATTCTCCATTAGAGCAGTCTCATTTGAATACATATGTGGATGGCCAGGCTACTGACCCCACCTGAATATCAGAGCTTCTCTCTCCTGCTTTAAGCAGTTCCCTGACACCAGTCAGCAAGCTAAGTTGCATCCTATCTAATTCCTCCTATTTTTTAATCACCAGGAGCTAAGGTCCAATCAATCCTGGTATTCCTGTTTCCTCATAGGAAAGAAGTCCTGTAGAGAGGGGGCTTGGAAATTAGCCCTTAACTCAGTTTTTTCCACATTTCTAGAATTGTTTATGTTTTCAACACCCCAGATCATATCTCACCTATGTCACTGCCCTTCATCCCTTCACTTGTCCCCCAAAACTAGCTCCTGGACTGATTCTTCTATACCTGTGTTCAGACTTGGGCAGACTTTTGGTTTTTCCCTAAAGCTTCACTGTTTAACCCATTTTCCTAAACACGCAGGAATTATCTCAAGGTTTCTTTCCATAAATCCAACTTTCCTAAGGAGTGTGCTATGCAGCTGTGTGGTCTATGGTCTATACAAATACCTTACTGGAAACTTAAACAGAGTAAGAGCTACTTTGCTCCAACCCTGTACGAGGTCAAGCAGCTTACCCGGCTAACTTCTGCTGGGTGAGTCTCTTTTTTAACAGAGGTTTCTCTGTCTGTGCCAAGGTACAGGCAGCTACTGAGGAAGTGGGGAGACCACTTCTAAATTCTACCTACTACCTAGTGGCCTATTTTTTTTTTTCCAAACCATTTTCTGTGAGTTGGGTCTTATTTAATTCTTTGCAGCCCTGTTT
Source organism: Trichechus manatus latirostris (assembly GCF_000243295.1). Taxonomy (NCBI): domain Eukaryota; kingdom Metazoa; phylum Chordata; class Mammalia; order Sirenia; family Trichechidae; genus Trichechus; species Trichechus manatus. The sequence goes on from NW_004444090.1 coordinate 3,745,171, forward strand.
TCGAGGGACTCTTGGAATGGCTTGGAATTAATTGCCTTACATCTGACATACTTTCTATCTCTATATTCATTTATAAAGTCTTACCCCCATTCATTATTCCAAGAAGTAGACAAATTCCTCATATCTGTTCTGGTATGAATCTATGCCATTGTTCAGGCAGAGTCTCTGACATAGTATCATTGTTTAAATCCTGAGCTTTGGCTATTAGCCTACTTACTTGGACTCTGATTAGGTTCTCTTCCACCAGGTCGCTAATTCCTGGGTAGAATCTAACTCCCTGCTTTTTGCAAATTCTGATATTGTTCAGGTAGAATTAAACTCAGGGTAGACACTTCTTCCTCCATGGTAGTAACAGAATAGACACGGAGCATCTATTTTCATTATACGAAGTAGATTAAATCAACTAATACTATTTCTTTCATCTTATTTGGAACAAATTCTGCATTAGGCAGCCAAAGGATGGTTTTAAGACATTCCAGCAAACTGCTATGCTCATAGCCTGGAAATTCCTAGCAAACCTAATACCATTGAGGGATGTAACTACACATGCGTAATTGCACAGCTCTCTTTTCAAAACTTGGTTATGTTTGATATCATTTGGCAATAGCTATAAATTTATGACCAACGAAAAAGGGTTACAGTTACGAATTATGGGTTGGCTCCTAAGGATCTCACAGAAAAATTGAAAACTCAGAACCCTATTTAAAACAGTAGGATGATTTCAACAATCATTTTTTTCAGTTTTAAGAGCAAGTACATTGTCTCAAAACTATATAATAATGGTGTTTTAAGGATTACTCAAATAGCCACAAACATCTCTGGACAGATGCATAGTTCCAAATAATCATTATAAACTATGAGAGTAATGGAGTTGATTTCTTTTATTGGTAATGGATATCGTATATGGACTTGGTTTTAAAAAAGTCATACAGACAACCCTGCCTATGTAGGTCATCCATTCTCTTTTTATCTATCTGTATTGCCTGTCTCTTTCCATCATCACATTTATCACACTTTGCAATTATATGTGTATTTGTTTGTATGTATGTTGGTTTTCTGTCTTTACCACTATAATTCAATTTATGGGCTCCGTAAGACCAGGTGTCATGTCTGTTTTCTTCACCAGTATGTGTTTAGCACCTATGCTTGTCACTGTGCTAAGTGCTAAATAAATATGTATTAAATGCATTGATTATAAGCATTCAGTAAGTGTCTGATTGTGATGGGCTTACCTGGGATTACATAGACTTACTCCCTAGACATAATCTAAGACAGAGATAGCTAAATTGATAAAAATTAATGTATGACGTATGTATGTATCATATATATATAAATAAATAGAAATGATTTGGTAAATGATATCTTGGTATCTATTTTTTTCTAATAAATAAATAATGAAAATAATTTTAAAATCTTAAAATTTACCAAGAATGTTTACTTCACATACTATTTCCACCAAAAATGATGTCTGTTAAATTTGAGGATAGTATGGTAGTAGGAGAGAAAGCTTAATTACTGGGCAGAAGAAATTAGTATTCATTCCCTGAACTGAATTATTAAGACAAACAAGATAAAATGTAATTGATAAATGCACTTAGTTCTACATTTACACTTAAAACAAATAAAAAAGAACCAGTAAAAAATGTGGGAAATTTGGCTCAGTACTAGCATGGTGTGATATGTAGTGAAGGGAGAAATTTGAGTTTCAGCTGATTCCAAGTTCTGTTTGGATATTACTGTGATGATTGACAAAAAAAAAAAAAAAAAGGAGTCTTAAGTTGTATTATAAAAATAGTGTCCAAAACAAATTGTATAATAAACTAGCTGTCCAGTCATACCTAGGATGTTCTGTTCAGTTTAGAGTACCACATTTTAAGAGAGATATGGGTAAATATGCACTTCTCCAGAGGCAAACACAATGAGGACTACCAGGAACTTGAAAATGTTGTAGGGGGAAGGAATGTTTGCCATCCCTAAGGATGTGGACACGAGCATTGCCTTCAATTATATGAAGGGCTTATCCTGCAGCTGTAGGACTGGAATAGATCATAGGGCAGCAATAAGTGGATTCAGAATCAGTTTGTGGAATTTACAAAGTGGAAGAATTTGAGTCAATTTAAGGAAGAATTTTCTAGCAAAATAATCAAAGTATTGGAATGGGATGCTTTTTTAATAATAAGCTTCATGGATTCTGAAATGTTCAAAAAGAGGGGAGAAGTCAGAGAAGAAATTCATTTAATTACCTAAGAGACTCTTTCAACTATAATGTAGAATTGAATAAAAAGCTAACATAATGAATCCTTTAAGCCATAACTGGTTAAAAATCATGGGCTTCCTCCCTTAACCTCTGCTTGTTTTATCTTATTATTTAAGTAATTTTCTCCCACCCACTAAAGCGTGTGAGTTTATCTTTCCTTTTACTATACTGGGTTTATTGAAAGCATGAACAATAATCTCAATGACCTGTAATTTAAACAAGAGGAAAATCATAACTTTTAATAAAAAGGATAACATGTTACCTTGGGGGAAGATCTAAACACCCTCCATTGTTTGTCAGGACTTCCCAGCCGCAGACCTTCTGTCTCACTTTACAGGAGGCATGCAAGATGCAATCTTATCCCCTCAGTTGAGCCAATAGAAAGAATATCTGGTGATCAATCAGTTGGTGAGTCATGATGAACCTATGCTCTCTGCAAGTGACTAATGGGGTGGTAGGGATTGCTTACCATTACTATAGCATTGAAAGGCTTTCATTTACAATGGTTCCTGGCCACAGAATCAGGCTAAGCGCTGGTAAAAGTGCACCTTTAATAGCGACAAACAATTGGTGGTGGTGGGGTGGGGAAATAAGTGCCGGTAGAGTCATCTGTTGCTGGACTCAGGTCGCAGGAAAAATGTGAGATTTGATACTGCTTATGCAACTTTGGTTAAGGAGCGCTGGTGTTGCAATGGTTTAGTACTGGGCTGCTAACTGAAAGGTCTGCGGTTCAAATAGATCAGCTGCTTGGCAGGAGAAAAGACCTGGTATCTACTCCTGTAAAAATTAAAGCCTAGGAAACCCTATGGGGAACTTCTACTCTGTCATACAGGGTCAGTAAGAGTTGGAATCAACCCGATGGCACACAATATGCAACCTTGGTTAGTTTCATAAATGGGAATAAGAGGAAACCCAGAGCTAAGATTTTGTGTTTATATCATCCAGTGTCTCCCAAATTTAGTTTATGTAAGAATCAACTAAAGGAATTGACTTACTAAAAATGGCAGAGTTCTCAGTATCACCTCTAGCAATTTTGATTCCGTAAGTCAAGTGTAGGTCCTGTCTTTTTAATAAAAGACATCACCCCAGGTGATGCTGAGACTGACTCATAGTCAACGGACCTCACGTTGAAAACAACTACTGGTTTCAGCAAAAATGACAACTTTGCTCTTCATATTTTTCAGCTGTATCTCTTGGAACTGAATAACCACTTACTAAGGCAAAGGACTATGTATGTGTGCTCTGGGGGGCAGGCAGTGAGGATGGGTGTGTATTAAGCATTTGAATATGCTTTATGGACTACTATAGGTAAAAGAAATCATTGTTAGTTGCCTCGAGTCAATTCCGACTCATTAGACACTGTGAAATAAGGAAAAGAAGAAAAGAAAGGTAGAATAGTGTTGACTTCCAAACTTCAATACAAAATAGCCCAACAGTAGGATAGAGTTACAGAGTCTTCTTAGGGGCTGAGTGTCACTCTTCTATGTAATAACTCACAGCAAGATTGACGGCACAAATTTGCTTAGGGGTTAACAACATCTCTATAAGCTAGAATGGCAGACCATTATCCTTGCTGTTACACTGCTAGCCTTACCAGGAGAAGGGGACACATTGTTATTCAAGCCACATACTGCTCTAATGCTACCAGTGATCTTAGGAAGCAGAGATATTAGGAGGAAAATGATCAAATTAATGTTTGACCTAGTTCTTCTGCACTAATTCTCTGTATATTTTGATGAGATGCTTACTCACCTCCTCTCCACTTCACTGGAAGAGCTACATTTAATAATGCAAGATCACAAAGGTGCCTTTCCTCCTTTTTGTTTTTTCATTTACAGGTAGTCCCTGAGTTACGAAGAAGATCCGTTCCTAAGTCTGTCATTAAGTCTAATTTGTAGGTAAGTCGGAAGAGGTACATATGGTTCTTATTTAATGTCAGTTAGTCAAATGTTTACCTTAGTATATAATATATATTTTATCTTTCTATGCACTTAAAACACTTCCAAACCACACAATGTTTTCCTGAGTGTCACAAAGCAGTATGTGTGTTCATTATCACAAACCATTATATTTAACTCAAATTTTTAATATAATATTTTTAAGAACAAGCTGTATGGTAGTCTGTTCTTAAGCACAAGTTGTCTATAAGTCAGACATTCATAACCCGGGAACTGCCTGTACATGTACATGAGAAGGCTGTTGACAGAATCATTGTCAGTAACCACTATTTTCTTCATGTTGCTATGATTTGGCTTTCAAATCTGAGGAGAAAATCATATGAGAATTTCAGTGAGAACTTCAGCCTGAATCATGTCACTCAAGGTAATCTGGATACCAAGGACCGAACAAAACAGGCTGAATAAACGCAGCATGAAGTGCACGGAGTGTACTCTGCCTACATCTGCTCTCTGAAAGACCGTGGTTTGCAATGCTTGACTGCAGCTTCATATTTACAGGAATGGATTAAAGACAGAAACCATCCCTGGGCCCTAATCCCAGAGAAACCAGAAAAACAGCTTCTTATAAAGCTACTTACAGGGTAGCCAATATGAAGACATGTTTTGGATCAGACATGGCTTACCAAACAACTTCCTAAAATAAAAGTATTTCATTAAACATCTCAAAATCAGCAACTTTATGAACTCTTAAAGTAAAATACTAAGAATCATGAGCATTTTGGGTATTATTTCATCTTTGTTTTCTCTATTGCATATGATTCCTATAGTATTAATTGCACTGGAGGCATTCTCAGTCTGTCCAAAAGAGAGACATCCTGCAGTGCAGTCCATGCATAGAAGACTGTAGCCACAAGCAGACTCCTCACTGGCTGCAGTCACTACTTTCCACGGGAGCACACCAGCTTCTGCTCATTATGGGAGACCTTCTGGAATACTCCCAATTATATACTCCTTAGCAAATGGTGGTCATTTTACAATTTTTTTTAAATCCTATTTTTTTCTTCAGCTACTCAAGATTATTCTTTGGCTTCATCCTCTCTCTGTCCGTCTCCCTCCAATGTTCTTTCTTTGAAATACATAAATCTATTTTTAGCTCTATTGTTTGTACTACCTATGTTATTGTTTTTCATCTTTCATAAGAAAATGAAGTGTTAATTTCTTTTTAAAAATTTTCTCTGTTTTGCCAGAAAATTATAATGTTAGAAAGCATTAAAGAGATTTTAATATTACTATGAGAGCTTTGATGTAATTTGCTGTTCAGTATTGTAAATAGTATTTTTTACAGTATTTTTTACAATATTACTATTGGCTTTTAAAAGAGATAGAAATTAGACTGCTAGGGGAATCAGAAGAATTTCAATAGATGAGGGGTCATTTGAATTGAGCTTTGACAATTGGGGTAGTATTTTAAAAGTTTTAGATGGGCAGACCCAGAATGGTTTAACAAGAAAAAATCTTAAAAGTAATGAAACACAAAAAGTAAGAAAATGAGCTGTTAAAGTTATGGAAAATAAGTATTTTCGTTCATAAATTCCTAGGATTGAACCAAGTATTCAGCTGGTAACTTGTCGTTTACAATCCCTTTACTTTATTCTCCAATTTCTCTAGAAAAGGGAGAAAAAAAATCCATTATCCAGCATTTCACTTCCATTCCCACTCTACCTTAATCCTTGTGGCATATTTAAGTACTCCAATTTGCCTACTTAATAGGCAGAGGTAGTCCAAAATAATTAGTATAATATGATATAACGTACTCGAAACCCTAGACAAATGAAGCACGCTGATTTTCATTGACTAAAATGAGGCAAAGATGATGCTATTGTTTCCCGGTGAAACAGCAGCACAGGGAAGCATTTGCCACCTTTGGCTACTGTAAAGGAATTGGTCCTGCTAAGAGTCTTGGCATGATGGACATATTCCTTCCCCAAGGAAAGGTTGACATTTCATTCAGCTCCTCTCTGGAGCTGGAAGAAGAGAGTAGCTCAGTTGGGAATGAACAAAATTTCATGAAAAAAATTTCATTCATTGAAAAGTATTATTTTGATCAGTAAAGACTTTGGATTCCTGTTAGGATTTTCCCAGGATTAGAATGATATTTCTCTACATTCAAAGCCTCCTTAGAGGAACTCAGCAGGCAGCCATCTTTGACAGAGAATATAAAAGTTGATTTTTCTGTGTCTAATTTAACTTTTAGATCTCTAGTCTGGCCAACTGATTAGAATTATGCAAAGCTGGAGGAAAAAGAGACCTTAGAGAACAGTTTATTCAAGATCTTCAAGCTTAAAAAATCGAATACTATTTTTCAGCTCTGTCAGCAGGTGACCGGGAATGCAGGGGCAGCTGTGAGGAACTCCATTCTTGTGCCACTGCCACCCTCACTCCCATGTGCTTCCGGTGCCTTCGGTTCCTCTCCCCTTTGGGGTGTGACTTTAACCTGAGAACAGAAGGGAGAAATGACATTTGTAGGAAACCAGAGTCCAGTTCCTGATTGCTCATTAGCTTAGGATGAGTTTCTGAGCAAATGTGGAATGGAATTTTAAAAATAAGTTTTGAACCTGGTGCTATAGACAGAAGGATCACACCATCGCTCTGCAGCGAAGACCTGAAAAACTAAGTAAAACAGAGACAAACATCAATCCTGGAACCCTAAGCATCAAATGAAGAGATAAAGAACTCAACCAAGCACCAAATGGAATAAGAAACTGACACAGAACAGAAAGTAAGGAGAGATATAGCGGAGGCCTCCTATCAGCTAATGCAGCACAGATTCACCATCTTGGATTCCTGTCAGAGATTGTGGACAGGAAGTATGGGAAAACAGCTTCATGAAGCTCCCGGCAGGAGACAGAGTACCCAGTAACAAGCAATACATGCTCTCCCGCTGTCTTAGGCTGGGTTCTCTAGAGAAGCAAAACCAGTAAAGTGTATAAATATATATAGGGAGAGAGATTATATCAAGGAAACAGCTTACGCGATTGTAGAGGCTAGAACGTCCCAAGTCCGTGGATCAGGGTAGAGGCCTCTCCCAAGTCACACAGCTGCAGAAGCTGGCAAGCCCAAGATTGGAAGGTCGGAGAGCAGCGTTCCCACTTACAGGCTGTGCAGATCGATGAATCCCAGGTTCGACAGGTAAGCTGACAGCTCAAGTCCCAAGAACGGGAGATGAGATGACAGGAAGCAGCCGCAGGATCCAGAGGGAGCAAAAAGTCAGAAGGTCTGCTTATATACAGATGCGGGCCACATCCCCAAGGAGACTCCCTTTTATCTGATTGGCTACTCACAGTATATTCAATCATGGGAGTGATTACATTAAAACATGGAGAATCATGGCCCAGCCAAGTTGACACATAATCTTAACCATCACACCCACCCCCAACACTTCCTCCCACTACTCAGCCTCTGTCACTTCCCAGTGGACCAATCTGCTGCTTTCCAGTGGGCCGAGTGACTGTGGCCCAGGAGGAGCCATCTCTGTGCTGTGGGGATTCGCCCTGCCCACACTGGCCGGCTCCTTCAAAGCCATTTCTTTGTTGCTGGTGTTGCTTTTTTTTTGGCTTCTTTTGGTTTCTTCCCTGCCTCTCACCTCCTCCCCCTCCTTTCTCTTGAACATCTGGATCCATGTGCCATCTTTGCTTCTTCTTGACAGGCTGTGAAACACGACTTGGCTGGGGAACAGCTTCCCTGGTCCATGCTACCATGTTGGTGGGATCCTTGGGGGCTTTTTCTTTCTACCTTTCTTTTTTGATTATTTGTTTGTTTTCTCTTTCTTTTTTCCTTTTTATTTTCCTTCATTTCTCAGTTTCTCGACTTTCTACTTACCTTCTTTTCCTGTCTCCAGAATACCTGGTTCTGGGTGCCATCTCCACCCCTTCTAGCCGAGCTGCACTGCTTAGCTTGGAAGCCACTTCCCTGGTCTACGCAGCTGTTCTCGTGGGAGCCCAGGGGGCATTTTTAAATTTTTTATTTATCTTATTTTTCCTTTTTGTTTTTCTTCATTTCTCGGTTTCTTGTATGTCCACTCCAACAGCAGGCTCCCTCAGCACTTTTCTTTTTCTGGCTCCTGTTTCTCTCTCTTCTTTCCCATACCCAAACTAGCGCCACACATCACAACCTCTCCTCTCCCACTCTCTCCTGCCCATCTGCACCATGTGCTGAACATCGCACCCCCGAGCAGCACAGGCATGGCCTACTGGAACCTGCCCTTCACTGACCCCTAACCCACCTTGTCGGCCCCAGCGTGTGCCACAAACAACCCATCCAAGCCCCTTCACTTCAGCTAGACCTGCCCTGCTGCACCATAGCTGAGCGACTGGCCCTGCCCATTGGACAAGGAGAAAACTATCATGCCCACAGACAAGCAAACAACAAAGAATGCACAGCCCGCCTGCTCAGACATAACCAAATAAAATGAAAAAGCAAGATGAAACAAACAAATCTACAATCAATAAACAAAGAAAATAACTACTGAAAGTCCGAAGACAGCAGACAATATCAAAACATATTAAAAAAAAGGATAGGATGGTTCCAGTAGGCGTCCAAAATAAAAAAAAGATGATTTTTCCAGTTGAAGAAAAGCACTGGAACTACCCGATAAGGAATTAAAGTCTCTAACATTCAGAGCTATCCAAAAGTTGAGGCAAAAAGCAGACAAAAATGAGGAAAAAGTAGGCAAATCCATGAAAAATACAGACAAAAAAATGGAAGAATTCAGGAAAATACTGCAGGAACAAAATGTCAAAATAAATTCACAAGTAGAAACCATACAAAAACAACAATTAGAAATCCAAAAGATAAACAACAAGATTTCAGAAATTGACAATGTCTAGAAGGTCTGAGGAGCAAGTTTGAAACAATGGAAGACAGGATCAGTAAAACTGAAGACAAATTATCAGATACCAATTTGTTTGACGGAAAATCAGAAGAAAGAACAAAGAAAATTGAAGAAACTCTCAGAATGATGTGGGATACAATCAAAAGCAAAAATTTACAAGTGATTGGAGTTCTAGAACAGGGTGAGAAAATGGAAAACACAGGATCATTGAAGAGTTGCTGAAAGAAAACTTCCCAATATCATGAAAGATGAAAAGCTGACCATCCAAGAAGCTCAACAAACCCCACGTAGGATAGACCCCAACAGAAAATCACCAAGGCATATCATAATCACTCACTAAAACCAAAGAAAAGAAAGAATCCTGAGAGCAGCTTTAGAAAAAATGAAAAGTCACATACAGAGGGGAAACAATAAGACTAAGCTCTGATTATTTGGCAGGAATCATGCAGGCAAGAAGGCAATGGAATGACATATATAAAACCTTGAAAGAAAAAATTGCCAACCAAGAATAATATATGCTGCAAAACTCTCAGTCTAAAATAATGGTGAAATTAGGACATTTCCAGATAGACAGAAACTAGGGAAATATGTAAAACAAAACCAAACTTACAAGGATTATTAAAGGGAATCCTTCGGTTTGAGAACAAACAACATCAGACAACAGCCTGAATCTACATGCAAGTTCACACTAGCCAGATAGCAGCCAAGGAAATGAACTCTCAAGGACTATTCAAAACTAAAAGATTTACAACAGGGAACCAGAGAGGTTAATCTGTAAATGACAACCACATCAGAACAATAAAATAGGGAATAAACGGTGTAGGTATAGAGATTTCTAATGGAGAGGAAGGCAAGGTGATACCAAGTAATAACAGACTGGTTCAAACCTAGGAAGATAAGGGTAAATTTCAAGGTAACCACAAAGAAACTTAACAAACCTACTCATCAAAATAAAGAAGAAAAACGTAAAGTGTCAGTAAAAACAAAATCTACAAGAAGAAAAGAAATGAAAAAAATCCACAAACAAAAGGAATTCAGCACAGGAGAGTAAGAGGATCAAAGAAAGAGTCAGCACCACAAAACAAAGCACCACGAAATGACAGCAATACACTCACACCTATCAGTAATTACAGTGAAAGAAAATGGCCTAAATGTACCTATGAAGAGACAGAGAGTGAGAGAATGGCTAAAATAAAAAAAAACAGGATCCATCAATATGCTGTCTACAAGAGACACACATTAGAAACAAAGAAATTTATTAAAAATCTAAGGATGCAAAAAAATATATCAAGCAAAAAGCTACAAAAAAAAAAAAGCAGGAGTGGCAATACAACTCTCAGATAAAATATATTTTAAAGCAAAATTCACCATGAAAGACAAAGAAGGGCACTATATAATGATTAAAGGAATGATCTATCATGAAGACATAACCATAATAAATATCTACGCACTCAATGACAAGGCTCCAAAATACACAAAACAAACTCTAACAGCACTGAAAAGAGAAATTGACAGTTCCACAGTAATAGTAGGAGACTTCCACACACCACTCTCAGTAAAGAACAGAACATCTAGAAAGAAATTCAGTGAAGATACATAAGACCTAAAGGCCACAATCAGCCAACTTGAACTCATACACATATATAGAACACTCCACCCAACAGCTGCAAAGTACACAGTCTTTTCCCACACACGAGACTTTCTCCAAAATAGACGACATCTTAGGCCACAAAGCAACCCTCAACAAAATCCAAAACATTGAGATAATACAAAGTATCTTCTCTGATGACAATGCCATCAAAGTAGAAATTAACAACAGGAAGAGCAAGGAAAAAAATCAGATACATGGAAACTGGATAACACCCTGCTTAAAAACCACTAGGTGATAGAAGAAATCAAAGATGGAATCAAACTATTCCTAGAATCAAACGAGAATGAAAATACATCATAACAAAACCTTTGGGACACAGCAAAGGCAGTGCTCAGAGGCCAATCAATAGCTATAGATGCACACATCAAAAAAGAAGAAAAGGACAAAATCAAAACATTAGCTATACAACTCAAATAAATGGAAAGAGAACAACAAAAGAGGCCCACAGCCACCAGAAGAAAAGAAATAATAAAGATTAGAGCAGAAATAAATGAAATAGAGAGAAGAAAAACAATAGAAAGAATTAACAAAACCAAAAGTTGGTTTTTGAAAGGATCAACAAAATCAACAACCCATTGGCCAAATTGACAAAAGAAAAACAGGAGGGGATGCAAATAAACCAAGTAAGAAATGAAATGGGGGACATTACAACAGACCCAACTGAAATAAAAAGGATCATAACAGAGTACTATGAAAAACTATACTCAAAACCTAGAGGAAATGGGAAAATTTCTAGAAACACACTACCTACCCAAACTAACCTGAAATGATGTTGAAAATCTGAACAGACTCATAACAAAACAAGAGATTGAAAAGGCAATAAAAAAATTCCCAACAAAAAAAAAGTTCTCGCCAAATGGCTTCACTGGAGAATTCTATCAAACATTCAGAGAAGAGCTTACACCAGTACTACTCAAATTATTTCCAGACATAGAAAAGGAAGGGATACTCTCAAATTCATTCTATGAAGCCAGCATAACCGTGATACCAAAACCAGACAAAAACACCCCCAAAAAAGAAAATGACAGACCAATATCTCCAATGAATATACATGCAAAAATTCTCAAAAAAATTCTAGTCAATAGAGTTTAGCATCATATCAAAAAACTAATACACCACAACCTAGTAGGATTCATACCAGGCATGCAAGGATTGTTCAAAATTAGAAAATCAATCAATGTAATCAACCACATAAATAAAACAAGAATCACACGCTCTTCTCAATCGACACAGAAAAAGCATTCGACAAAGTCCAACACCTATTCCTGATAAAAACTTTCAGTAAAATAGGAATAGAAGGGAAATTCCTCAACATAATGAAGGGCATCTATGCAAAACCAACAGCCAACATCATTCTTAATGAAGAGAGTCTGAAAACATTCCCCCTGAGAACAGGGGCAAGACAAGGATGCCCTTTATCACCACGCCTTTTTAACATTATGCTGGAAGTCCTAGCTAGAGCAATAAGGCAAGAAAAAGAAATAAAGTGCATCCAAATTGGTAAGGAAGAACTAAAACTGTCTCTATTTGCAGATAACATGATACTATACATAAAAAACCAAAAAGCTCCAGGAGAAAACTACTGGAACTAGTAGAAAAATTAAGCCGAGTAGCAGGATACAAGATAAACATACAAAAATCAGTTGGTATCCTGTACATCAATAAAGAGAATGACGAAAAGGAAATCAGGAAAAAAATACTATCCATAATAGCTCCTAAAAAGATAAAATACTTAGGAATAAATCTAACCAGGGATATAAAAGACCTATACAAAGAAAACTACAAAACACTACTGCAAGAAATCAAAAGATATCTACAAAATGGAAAAACATACCATGCTTATAGATAGACTCAACATTGTGAAAATGACAATTCTACCCAAAGCAATCTACAAATACAATGCAATCCTGATCCAAATACCAAGAACATTCTTTAAAGAGATGGAAAAACTAATCATTAACTTTATATGGAAAGGGAAGAAACCCCGGATAAGTAAAGCATTACTGAAAAAAATAAAGCAGAACTCACACTACCTGACCTCAGAACCTACTATACAGCTACAGTAGTCAAAACAGCTTGGTATTAGTACAATGACAGATACATTGACCAACTGAACATAATTGAGAACCCAGATGTAAATCCATTCACCTATGGTCACCTGATCTTCGACAAGGGCCCAAAGTCCATCAGATGGGGAAAAGACAGTCTTTTTTAATAAATGGTGCTGGCAAAACTGGATGTCCATCTGCAAAAAAGTGAAACAGAACCCATACCTCACACCATACACAAAAACTAACTCAAAATGGACCAAAGTCCTAAATATGAAACCAAAAACTATAAAAATCATAGAAGAAAAGGTAGGCTCAATGCTAGAGGCCCTAATACACGGCGTTAATAGAATACAAACCATAACAAACAACACACAGACTCCAGAAGATAAGCTAGATAACTGGGATCTTCTAAAAATTAAACACTTTTGCTCATCAAAAGACTTTACCAAAAGAGTGAAAAGAGAATCTACAGACTGGAAAAAAAAAATTTTGCCTATTACAAATCTGACAAAGATCTAATCTCTAAAGTCTGCAGGAAAATCCAACACCTCTACAACAAAAAGGCAAAAAATTCAATTAAAATGTTGGCAAAGGAAATGAACAGACACTTCACCGGTAAGACTTTTAAGCGGCTAACAAACACATGAAGAAATGCTTGTGATCACTAGCCATTAGAGAAATGCAAATCAAAACCACAATGAGATACAATCTCACCCCAGCATTACTTGCATGAATCAAAAAAAGAGAAAATAACAAATGTTGGAGAGGCTGTTGGGAGATTGGAATTCTTATGCACTGCTGGTGGGAATGCAAAATGGTACAACCTTAAAGCTTCCTTAAAAGCTAGAAATAGAAATACCATAGGATCCGGCAATCCCACTTCTAGGAATATATCATAGAGAAATAAGAGCAGTCACTGAAATAGACATATGCATACCCATGTTCACTGCAATATTATCCACAATATCAGAAAGATGGAAACAACCTCGATACCTATCAACAGATGAATGGATAAACAGTGTTACTTACACACAATGGAGTGCTACGCAAGAACAAAGAACAATGATGAATCTGCAAAGCATCTCACAACATGGATGAATCTGGATGGCATTATGCTGAATAAAATAAGTCAATCACAAAACTGTATCAGACCACTACTATAAAAAATCATGAAAAGGTTTACACACAAAAAGAAACAATCTTTGATGGTTATGAGGGAGGACGGGGTGAGGATAGAAAAACACTAAATAGACAATAGATAAGTGGTAACTTTGGTGAAGGGTAAGACAGTACACAATACTGGGGAAGCCAGCACAATTTGTACAAGGCAAGGTCATGAAAGCTCCATAGACACATCCAAACTCTTTGAGGGGCCAAATTACTGGGCAGGAGGCTGTGGGGACCGTGGTCTCAGGGAACATCTAGCTAAATTGGAATAACATAGTTTATAAAGAAAATGTTCTACATTCTACTATGGTAAGTAGTGTCTGGGGTATTAAAAGCCTGTAAACGGCCATCTAAGATACTCCACTGGTCTCTTTTGGGAATAAGGGAGAATGAAGAAAACCAAAGACACAACGGAAAGATTAGTCCAAAGGACTAATAGGCCACAACTACCACAGCCACCACCAGTCTGAGTCCAGTACAACTAGATGGTGCCCAGCTACCACCACTGACTGCTCTGACAGGGATCACAACAGAGGATCCCAGACAGAGCTGGAGAAAAATGTAGAGCAAAATTCTAACTCACAAAAAAAGACCAGACTTACAGGCCTGACCGAGACTGGAGGAACCCCGAGAGTATGGCCCCTGGACACCCTTTTAGTTCATTAATGAAGTCAATCCCGAGGTTCGCCCTTCAGCCAAAGATTAGACAGCCACATAAAATAAAATGAGACTAATGGAGCACAACAGCCCAGGGACAAGGACTAGACAGCAGGAGGGAACAGGAAAGCTAGTAATAGGGAACCCGAGGTTGAGAAGGGACAGTGTTTACATGTTGTGGGGTTGTTAACCTTTGTCATAAAACAATACGTGTACTGTTTAATGAGAAACTGTTTGTTCTGTAAACCTTCATCTAAAGTACAATTTAAAAAAGGGACTTCCAGGCAACATGGCCCTATAGTCAGAAGCACCACACCATCCCTCCACAGCAAAGATCAGAAAAACTAAGTCAAACAGAGTCATGCATCAATCCTGAAACCCTAAGCATCAAATGAAGAGATAAAGAACACAGCCAAGCACCGAATGGAATAAGAAATGGATCGAGAAGAGACAGCAAGGAGAGATACATGCAGAGGTCCCCTAACAGCTACCACAGCATGGATCCGCCATCTTGGACACGTACTGGAGATCAGCGAACAGGGAGTATGAGAAAGCAGCTTCATGAAGCTTCCAGCAGGAGACAGAACAATTGGTAACCAGCGATATAGGCTTTCCCAACCCCCACCCTTCTTCACCCTTAGTTAGCCTCCTCTGCTTCCTGCAGCCACAGTCTCTTGGCCAGGAAGCACCAGCTTTACCCCAGTGTCACCTGGATTCCACCCACCTGCACTGGCCGGCTCCCTAACTGCCTTTTGTTGGCTGCTGGTGTTGCTTTTTTCCATTTTTATATTTCTTCCTTACCTCTCACCACTTCCCCCTCCTTTGTCTCAAATACCTGGCTCCATGTGCCATCTTTGGTTTTTCCTGAAAGGCTGCGAAACACCCTTTGACTGTGAAACTGCTTCCCAGCCCGTGTCACCATGCTGGTAGGACCCCTGGGTCTTTTTTGTTTGTTTGCTCTGATTTGTTCTGTTTTGATTTGTTTGTTTTCTTTTTCTTTTTTCAGTTTGGGAGCTCCTTCTAGCTGGGCAGTACTGTGCGGCTTGGGAGCTACTCCCTTACTCTGTGAAGACGCACAGGGACATCCCTGGGGGCATTTCTTTTTTCTTGTTTTTGGGTTCTTTTTGTTTCTTTGTTTTGTTTTCTTCTCTCTCTTATTCCCTTTTTGTCTTTCTTCATTTCTGGTTTCTTGATTTATTCATTTTTTTCTTTTATCCTTTTTCATTTTTGTTTTTCCCCATTTCTCAGTCTCTCATCTCTCCACGCCAACAGCAAGCTCCCTTAGCACTCTTTTTTGTTTGTGTGTATGT
>NW_004444090.1:3764362-3783395 GCF_000243295.1 Trichechus manatus latirostris
TGTTAACCAATGTCATAAAACAATATGTGTACTGACTGTTTAATGAGAAGCTATTTGTTCTGTAAACCTTCATCTAAGGTACAATAAAAAAAAAAAAAATTCGTAAAAAGGCCAGACTTACTGGCCTGATGGAGAGACTGGAGAAACCTCGAGAGTATGGTCTCTGGACATCCTTTTATCTGAGTAATGAAGTCATTCCTGAGGTTCATCCTTCAGGCGAAGATTAGACAGGCCCATAAAACAAAACGAGACTAAAGGGGCACCCCAGCCCAGAGGCAAGGACTAGAAGGCAGGAGGGAACAGGAAAGCTGGTAATAAGGAACCCAAGGTCGAGAAGGAAGAGTGTTGACATGTCATGGTGTTGTTAACCAATGTCATAAAACAATATATGTACTAATTGTTTAATGAGAAGGTAGTTTGTTCTGTAAATCTTCATCTAAAGTACAATAAAAAGAATCTGAATACTTTGGTCAAATAAAATTTCCCACGGAAACTTGACATATAAAACAAAAAATGCTATTAATACTACTTTCTTTTATAAGCTCAATTTCTATATTTATTGTAAAGTCACTCAGTAAAAACAAAGAGAAAGTTTTGATAAAATATTTGAAAGCATGCTATTCCTTTCTATATGGTTCATTATAAAAGTATTTGTAAGAACACTTATTTCAAGCTATAATTCCCAAAAATTTCAGGCTATTCTTCAGTTAAATGGAAATGACAGGTTGTACTTTATTTTTGGGTCAACATAGAACAAGATAATGTGGCAGCACAAATCAATGTGTTAATGGGCTCCAACATATTAAATTAGAGAGAATACCTAGAGGTAGTAGGGATGTTGCTTTGTTTAGCTTTTCAACAATTAACATTTATGTGTGTGTGTGTTTGTGTGCACCATTTCACGGGTTTGCATGAAACATCTACATAAAATCCTACAGTTCTATAGAATTTGATTTGGAAAGCAATATCCTTGTTCTTCATATCAGGAAGAAAAAGAAAAAGAAACCAAGAATCAGAGAAGTGACTCATGCTAGGTCATTCCAAAATCTACTCACAGAGGATTAATTATAATTCAAATTGCCTGGTTTCCATTGCTGTGTTCTTCCAACTCTTCTCAATGCCTCCCTCACCTTATTGTTATTGCTATTTTTTATATTCGTATTATTATTTTGGTAGCTATGAAACATCCAAGAAATAATAGAATAAAACTTTAGCACTCGAAAGGTCCTTGTAGATCAACACTAACACCATCTTTTCCTGCGGTTGTGGGGTGACACGACCTACCAGAAGTCATAAAAACTGTTAGTGGCAAGAATCTGGGATTCCTGGCTCTCCATCTAGTGCTCTTCTCTCTTCACCATGTTGGAATATTCTTGAGAAATAGGTTTTAAAGAAGAGTGCTTGTAACACCTGAAGCAATTGCACTTAACATTTTGATAATCAGTATTTAGTTCATTTCACTGAGAAACAATATCATCTGTGGACCTGGTGAATATTTAAATGCAACAATGACAAGTTGTGATTTACTATTTTTTCCAAAAACTATTATCACTTTATTCTTCTGAGAATTAAAAAAGAATAAAACCACTGTACAACATGTATTCTCCAAACTAGACCTAGATCCTTATCATAACTTTTTAGCACAAATGACTGTGTATCTATTGATTACTGGACAAGGCATTATTTTTAAATGATACATGAATGAATCATTGCTCTATAGTCACAGATAGACCAACATTATATTCATTTATTTTTTAAATTCCTGAACTTTAGGATATCTATCCTCTGAATGGGAAAAATACTCATCATATGTAAAGCGTTTTCTGTTGTACTTTTTAAGATATTGGCTTTGTGATTCATCCAAGACTATTACTTTCCTTGAATTTACGCTGAAACCACCACAAGCACCTAAGTAGCATTCAGTACCATTGAATTTGTAGTCAAAGTGGAAATATGATGCCTTCTCTGGGTTTGAATACCTAAAGGAAAATTCATAAAATAAAAATAACATTGCAAGACAAGGTCATGGAAGCTCCACAGATACATTCAAACTCTCTGATGGACAAAATTACAGGGCTGAGGGCTGTGGGGACCATGGTCTTGGGGGACATCTAGCTCAACTGGCATAACATAGTTCATAAAGAAAATGTTCTACATCCTACTTTGGTGAGTAGTGTCTGGGGTCTTAAAGGCTTGTGAGTGGCCATCTAAGATACTCCACTGGTTTCACCCTGTCTGGAGCAAGAAAGAATGAATAAAACCAAAGACACAAGGGAAAGATTAGTCCAAAGGACCGATGGACCACAACTACCACAGCCTTCACCAGACTGAGCCCAGCACAATTAGATGGTGCCTGGCTACCACCACCGACAGCTCTGACAGGGATCACAATAGAGGGTCTTGGACAGAGCTGGAGAAAAATGTAGAACAAAATTCTAACACACACACACGCATACACAAAAAGACCAGACTTACTGGTCTGACAGAGAATGGAGAAACCCCAAGAGTATGGCCCCCAGACACCCTTTTAGCTCAGTAATGGAGTCACTCCTGAGGTTCACCCTTCAACCAAAGATTAGACAGGCCCATAAAACAAGACAAGACTAACTGGGCACACCAGCCCAGCGGCAAGGAATAGAAGGCAAAAGGGGATAGGAAGGCTGGTAATGGGGAAACTAGGGTTGAGAAGGGGAGAATGTTGACATGTTGTGGGGTTGGCAACCAATGTCATAAAACAATATGTATATTACTTGTTTAATGAGAAGCTACTTTGCTCTGTAAACCTTCATCTAAAGTACAATAAAAAAATATAAAAAATAATATTGCAGTTTGGCTTTTTTAATGAATGTAAGCGATGCATGTAGAGTTTGAAATTAAATTTTTTTATCATTTTGAAAATAATATTTTAATGTGTTTTAGGTGAAAGTTCACACAGCAAAGTAGGTTCTCCTTTAATAATTTTTATACAAATTGGTCCGTGCCATTGGTTACAATTTTTACAATGTGTCAACATTCTCATTATTTCCATTCTGTTTGTTCTGTTTCCCTTGATCTAGCTTCCCTTCCCCTCCTTGCCGTCTCACCTTTGCTTTTGAGTAACTGTTGACCATTTGGTTTCATATAATTAATTGTTTAAGGGAGCACATTACTCACGGGGGTAATATTGTTTATTTTATAAGCCAATCTATTACTTGGCTGAATGGTGACCTGCAGAAATAGTTTCAATTCCAAGTTCAAAGGGTATCTTAGGGCAATAGTCCCGGGGGTTCCTTTAGTCACTATCAGTCCAGTAGGTCTGGACTTTTTTAGGAATTTGAGTTTTGTTCTGCATTTTTCTCCCATTCTATCTGGGTCTTTCTACTGTGTCCGTGGTCAGAACGGTAGGTAGTGGTAGCCGGGCACCATGTAGTTCTTCTGATCTCAGATTAGAAGAGGTTGTGGTTCATGTAGGTTATCAGTCCCATGGACTAGTTTCTTCCTGGAGCCTTTGAGTTCCTTCATTCTCTTTTGCTCCATATGAGTAAAGACTAATAGTTGTTTTTCCTATGAGTGCTTGCAGCTTTTAAGACCCCAGGTGATACCAAATTTGGATGTAGAACATTATCTTTGTGAAGTATGTTATGATATTGACTAAATTCTCCCCTGAGATTATGGTCCTCAGTCTTTTTTTTTTAATAGTACCAATGTCTTTATTATGGCATAAACCTGTATCCTATATGTTAACTCAATTTTACAGTAAAGACATTGCATTTTATGTACAACTGTAGAGAGGGCACAGTACAGATAGCTCCAACTTGAAAATGGGTTGTATTTTAAAAGTCCACTGGATTGTCTGATACATAAAACTGGAAAATATTTGCTCTATAGAAAACAGTAAAAGTGATAACATTTCCCAGACCAGCCCAAGCCCATTTAAGCCAAAGAGTAGCTGAATCATACATTTATAAATATGGTTTGAGTTCTGGGATCCAGGAGAAACTTCACTTATTCCAACAGCCACAACATTTTTCTTAAAAATAAGGTGTATAAAGTGAAATCCCTAGAGATTGTCCTTCTTATCCTCGATTTATGTCTGATTTTTTTTTCCTTTAGGCTAATCCACAACAAGGTTTTAGCTGTCCATTTCTATAGGCAGGTACCAGGCCTTTCAAACCTGCTTGAAAAAGCACTCATTCCTATCCAAATCATGAAATTCTTTGGTTATTATTAAAGCATGCCCAATATTTGGACAAAAAAAGAATCTAATGAATCACAATTCACAAGGCATATGTGTTAGGGATCAAACACCTTCCCTCACTTAATGGGGGATATGGTCCCAGTCTTTTGATCCAGTAAACCAATCCCACAAATTGTTTGAATATGTCTAGGAAGCCTCTGTAACCATGCCCTGTATGTGATTTTTTATATACATATGTGGATATATATATACAGAACACACAAATGTGTGTAAACATATGCCTACAGATACACCTATACATGTATATGCATACGCTATCCTATACAAATACTTGCATCCATATCTACCTATGTAACCACACAAATTTTTGGTTGGTTTTACTGTTGTTGCCAAATCATGTATGTTACCGCATTTGCTGAAATTGTCCCTTTTTATTGTGTACTTCTGTCTTTATTTACAATGATCAGGATGTAGTGACTTCACCCATATTTGAGATTCCTATTCCCATCACCAAAAGTAACAAGTGTCTACTATCTAGAAAGGTGATTCCCCCTTCCCCTCCCTCTCATCCTTGGTAACCATCAGGTAATTTTGCTTTCTGTGCGTATGTCTATTCTTGACTTTTTGTAACAGTGGGGCTATACAATCTTTGTCTTTTTGTGATTGACTTATTTCACTCAGCATAATGTTCTCCAGATTCATCCATGTTATAAGATGTGTCACAAACTCTTCATTATTCTTTACAGTTATGTAGTATTCCATTGAATGTATGTACCACAATTTGTTTATCCATTCATCCAATGATGGGCGCTTAGATTGTTTTCATCTTTTTGCTATTGTGAATAATGCTACAGTGAACATAGGTGTTCATATGTCTATTTGTGTCACTGCTCTTATAACTCCATTATATATATATACCTAGGAGTGGGATTGCTGGATCATAAGGTATTTCTATTTCTAGCTTTTTGAGGAAGCGCCATACCATTTTCCATAGTGATGGTACCATTTTACAATCCCATTAGCAATGTACAAGTGTTCTAATTCCCCCACAACCTCACCAGCATTTCTTTTCTTTCTTTCTTTTTTTTTTTTTTTGATTATTGCCATTTTTGCAGGCGTGAGAAGGTATCTCATTGTAGTTTTTATTTGCATCTCTCTAATGGCGGCTAATGATCATGAGTATCTTTTCATGTATTTGTTGGCTGCCTAAATGTCCTTTTTGGTAAAGTGTCTGTTCATGTCCTTTGCTCATTTTTTGATTGGACTGTTTGTCTTTTTGTTGTAAAGTTGTTGAGGTTTTCAATATCTTTTAGAGATTAGGGCCCTGTCAGATATGTAATTGCAAAAGATTTTTTCTAAGTCTGTGGGTTCTCCTTTTACCCTCTTGGTAAAGTCTTTTGATGAGCTTAAGTATTTAATTTTTAGGAGGTCCAAGTTATCAAATTTATCTTCTGTTATTCATGCAGTTTTAGTTTTGTTTGACAGACTATTTATGCCGAAAATTAGGTCCCCTTGTTTTGACCCTGTTATCTTGCAGGAACTTTATAGTTTTAGCTTTAAAACTTAGGTCTTTGATCCATTTTGAGTTAGTTTTTTGTGCATGGTGTGAGTTATGTATCCTGATTCATTTTTCTTAATATTGATATCCAGTTTCCAGCATCATTTGTTAAAGAGACTGTTTCTTCCCCATTGAATGGACTTTGATGATTTGTTGAAGATCAGCTACCTGTAGTTGGATGGATTTACTTCTCTGCTCTTTATTCTATTCTATTGGTCTATGTGTCTGTCATTGAATCAATCCCAGGCTGTTTTGATTAATGTGGCTGTATAGTAAGTTTTGATATTGGGAAGTGTGAGGCTTCCTACTTTGTTCTTCTTCAATATTGCTTTAGCTATTTGGGGCTTCCTTCATTTCCATATAAAGTTGGAGATTCATTTTTCTATTTCATTAAAGAATGTTTTTGGGATTTGTATTGGTATTGCCTTATATCTATAGATCGCTTTTGGCAGTGTTGACATTTTCACAGTGTTAAGTCTTCCAGTCCATGAGTATGGAATCTTTGTTTTTCCATCCTTTTCAGAGTCCTCCTTGTTAGTGTAGAGGAAACCAACTGATTTTTGTGTGTTGTTCTTATACCTTGCCACTTTGTTGAATCCTTCCATTAGTCCCAGAAACTTTCTTGTGAAGTGTCTGGGATTTTCTATGTATAGGATCATGTCATCTGCAAATAAGGATAGTTTTACTTCTTCCTTTCCAGTTTGGATACCCTTTATTTCCCTTTCTTGACTTACTTCTCTAACTAGGACTTCCAGTGCAATATTGACTAAGAGTGGTGATAGAGGGCATCCTTGTCTCATTCCTTTTCTCATAAGGAATGCTCAAAATCTTTCTCCATGGAGAATAATGTTGGCTATTGGCTTCGTATATACGCCCTTAACTATGTTGAGGAATTTCATTTTATTCCTATTTTGCTGAGAGTTTTTATCAGGAGAGGATGTTGGAATTCATCAAACACCATTTCTTTGTGGATTGAGATGATGATGTGATTCTTTTCCTTTGTTTTATTTATGTAGTGAATTATATTGATTGATTTTCTAATGTTGAACTATCTTTGCATCCCTGCTACAAATCTCACTTGATCATTATGGTTTTTTTTGATCTGCTGTTGAGTTCTGTTGGCTAGAATTTTGTTGAGAATTTTTGCATCTATATTCATGAGAGACAAAAAAAACAAAAATACCAAACCCGTTGCCATTGAGTTGATTCCAACTCATAGTGATCCTATAGGACAGAGAATGGCTTGTGGATCTGAACTGCTGATCTTTTGGATAGCAGCCTGAGCTCTTAACCACTGTGCCACCAGGGCCCCTCGTGAGGGATATTTGTCTGTAATTTTCTTTTTCAGTGGTGTCTTTGCCTACCTTTGGCATCAAGGGTTATACAGGTTTCATAGAATTAATTAAGGAGTATTCTTTCCTTTTCTGTGTTCTGGAATAGTTTGAGTAGAATTGGTGTCAACTCTTCTCTGAATGTTTGGTGGAATTTTCCAGTGAAGTTATCTGGGCCAAGACTTTTTTTGGGGAGTGTGTTGTCATTGTTGAGAGATTTTTTTATGACATCTTCAATTTCTTCTTTTTTTATGGGTCTGTTCAAATTTTCTACCTCTATTTGTGTTAGTTTAGGTAGGTAGTGTGTTTTTAAAAATTTGTCCAATTCTAGGTTTTCAAATTTGTTGGAGTACAATTTTTTTTATAATATTCTGTTATGATCATTTTTATCTCAGTTGGTTCTGTTGTAAGGTCACCCACCTCATTTTTTGATTGTTTGCATCTTTTTTTCCTTTGCCAATTTGGTCAGTCGATTGTCAATTTTATTGCTCTCTCAAAGAATCAACTTCTAGTCTTGTTGATTCTATTGTTTTTATATTTTTTATTTCATTTATTTCTTCTTTGATCTTTATTATTTCTTTTTTTCTGGTGACTGTGGACTTCTTTTGCTGCTCCTTTTCTATTTGTTCGAGTTGCATGGTTATGCTATTGATTTTGGCCCTGTCTTCTTTTTTGATGTGTGCATTTATTGCTATAAATTCTTCTCCGAGCACTGCTTTTGCTTTGTTCCAAAAGTTTTGGTATGTTGTGTTTTAATTCTCATTTGATTCTAAGAATTTTTAAATTTCATTTTTAGTATCTTCTATTACCCAATAGTTTTTAAGTTGTTATTCAGCTTCCGTGTATTTAATATTTTTTTGTTCTTTCTGTTATTGATTTCTAATTTTATAGCGTTATGATCAGAGAAGATGCTTTGTATTATTTCAATGTTTTTGAATTTACTGAGGCTTGCCTTTTGGTCTAAAATGTGGTCTATTCTGGAGAATGATCCATGTGTGTTGGAGAAAAATGTGTACTGTGCTGCTGTTGAGTGCTGTGTCCTGTATATGTCTATGAGGTATAGTTGGTTGATTGTGTTATTTAGATTTTCTGTATCTTTTTTGGGCTTCTTTCTAGTTGTTCTGTCCCTCATTGACTGTGGTGTGTTAAAGTCTCCTAGTATTATTGTAGAACTGTCTATTTCTCTTTTCAGTTCTGTTAAAATTTGTTTTATGTATTTTGGAGCTCTGTCATTGGGTGCAGAAATATTTTTTATGGTTATGTCCTCTTGATGTCCTTTAATCATTATATAGTGTCCTTCTTTGTCTCTTATAATGGACTTTTGACTTGAAGTCTATTTTATCAGAGATTATTATTGCCACTCCTGCTCTCTTTTGTTTACTGTTTGCTTGATATATTTTTTCCATCCTTTAATTTTTAACCTATTTATATCTTTTTGTTATCTGTTATAGGCAACATATTGATGGATCATGTTTTTTTAATCCATTCTGTCACTTTCCATCTCGACTGGTACATTTAAACCATTTACATTGAGTATGATTATCAATAAGTCTGAATTACTGCTGCCGTGTTGTTATGCTTTTTATTTTTTTTTAGGTGGTGTTAATGATTTCTTTGTTCTGCTTAATTTTCTGTGCTGAGTTCTTTTTGTTTATGGATCGTCTTTTTGTACCCTTCTCTGTTGTTGATTCTGTATTTACTGAGTCTTTTTGATTTCCTTCTTCTTTATTTTGGTGAGTAGATTTATTAATTTTCTTTGTGGTTACTCTGAAATTCACCTTTATATTCCTAATTTTAAAACAGTCTGTTATATCTTGATATTGCCTTAACTTCCTCTCCACATGGAAATTCTATAACTACACCATTTATTACCCTTTTTGTTTTGAAATTGTTGTTGTTTACAGATTGACAACTCTGGTTTCCTGTTTTCAGTTTTGCAGCCCTATTTTACTTTTGTGAATTTTATTTTTTATCTGGGTTGGTATCTGGATGATGCTATCATGTGTCTTAATCTCAAGTTGTTGTCTGATGTCATTGGTTCTCTGTCCGAAGGACTACCTTTAATATTTCTTGTAAGGTTGGTCTGGTTCTTACAAATTCTCTTAATTTCTATTTTTCTGAAATTGTCCCAGTTTCACCATCATATTTGAAAGACAATTTTGCTAGATATATGATTCTTGGTTTGCAATTCTTTCCTTTCAGGGTTTTACATATGTCATTCCATTGCCTTCTTGCATGCATGGTTTCTGCCAAGAAATCAGCATTTAGTCTTATTGGTGTCCTTTTGGAGGTGATACTTTGTTTTTCACAAGCTGCTCTCATAAGTCTTTCTTTGTCTTCGATATTGGAAAGTTTGATTATGATATGTCTTGGTGACATTTTTTTGTGGTCTATCCTGTATGGAATTCGTTGAGCTTCTTGGATGGAAATTTCCTTGTCTTTCATGATAATAGGGGAGTTATCTGCCAATAAATCTTCAAAAATTTTCTCTGTGCTTTGTTTTTTCCCCTCCTCTTCTGGAGTTCATATTATGCATGAATTATTCCTCTTGATAGTATCCCACACAACTCTCAGGCTTTCTACATTTTTCTTCATTTTTTTTTCTGATTGTTCCTCAAACAAGTTAGTATCAAGGGATTTGTCCTCTATTTCATTGGTTCTTCCTTCCATTGATTCAATTCTACTCCTTCCATTGAGTTATCTATTTCTGATATTTTACTGTTTATCTTCTGGATTTCTAGTTGTTGTTTTGGTATGGTTTCTAATTGTCTATTTATTTTGTCATTTTGTTCTTGTATTGGTTTCCCTGAATTCTTCTAGGGTTCTGTCCATGTTTTTATTGATCTCTTTGAGGATCCTATATATAAATCTTTTGACTTTCTTATCAGGTAGTTCTATTATGAACTCTTCCACAGGAAGGTTTTCTGCTCCTTTAGTTTGCTAACTTGTTTGAGACATCTATCCTGTTTCTTCATAGTGACTGTTATTGTCTGCTGCCTCTGGGACATTAAGGTGTTAATTATTTACATATTTCTTTATTGATTGTATGTATATTTGTTTTATGCTGATTTTTAAAATTTGTTTTGATGTATATGGAGTTTTGGTTCTCTTTCTCTTTAGAATGTCTTTCTTTCTTTCTTTGTGTTAATTGTTGTTGTTCTTTGGTTCTGGTGTATGTGTGACTTTGGTGGTGTCTGTGCTCTGCGTGATTTCCTCTCACTAGTGGGGTATGGTGGGTCTCACCCATGTGTGAATCTTATGTGGTTAAGCTCATATGTCTTCCCTTACTGAATTGAATGGATATAGGAGAGCAGGTTATTTCCCTCGTACTGGGTGACAAGTGTTGGGTTGTCAGGGTCCCTTCACAGCCTTTGTGGGACTGTGGGATCCTTCTGGGTTGGTTCTAGCAGTTGGTGCACTCTCTGGAGGTCAGGGCAGGACATCTCCATATCTGAATGGACGGGGTAGGCCCACTGTGTGTGCATGAATTGGTGTCTCAGTAGGTAGCGGTGTATTATGGGGCTTCAGTGCAAGTGGAGATGGCCTGTAGAAACTGGGTGTGGGATGTGTGACCATTCAGCCAGGTGGATGTTGGGTGAAGGGACTAGGATCTCCCGCTTGTCATTTGGCAGAGATGCAGATGGTGCCTCTGAGGATATGACTGGTGTTGCTGATGAGGTGACATGTTTGTCTGACCAGTCACCAGGGCATGGGTGCAGGGAGTGTTTTCACTGGTCATTGGGTTGGGCACTGTGTGTGTACACCACTGTTTGCCAGGTGATCGGGGCTAGGGTGCACAGGTCACTATTCACTGGGTGGGTGGCATGGGAATTCACACTGGTTGCCAGGTGGGCAGGGCAGCAGGGGCAGAGGTGGGGAGTTCTCATGCCTCTGATGGTTGGTCTGGCAGTGGGCATGCATGCTGGTGATCACTGGGTGGGTGGTGCAGTGTGGGGGTAGGCAAAGCAGGCACAAGCCTCTGGTTGCAGGTCCAATGGCATGGGAGCTTGTGCTGTGGATCACTCGGTGGCGGGGCCACCTTGGTCACTGGGAGGATGAGTAGGAAGGAGAAGGGGAGCATGTTCCCCCAGTCTCTGGCATGGGTACCAGGGCACTCCTCATAGAGTACAGCTGGCAATTAGGACTCAGCCCCAACCAAATGCTAGGAAGCGGGGCTGTCCAGAGTCTGGACAGGTGTAAGATCTCTAGCTGCCATTCCAAGGATCCTCCACTCTGCCAGCACCACTCACCCAAATAATCAGGGACTGCTGTTGATGAGTAGTTCTATCCCTATTTTGTGGCTTCCTCCCTGCTCTATGGTCACCTGGATCCCTAGGGCTCTTGCCTTCCTTCTTGCACTTTCCCTCCTCAGATCCAGTTCATGTTCTGCTCACCTTGCTTCACTCCATGTTTGTCTGCACAGTATCTCTGGCTCCTATTAGGGATTCCATGAAGTTGACTTCCTGTGCTCCTCACCTGGGAATGCTGGTCACTTTCTCAAAGATGGTCATGCTGTGCTGGGCCAGCTGGCAGGATGCCTATAAGTCTTCTTGTTTGCTATTTAAGTTTCTTCTTCCCTTCAGTGTTCAATCTAATTCTTCATATTTCCATTTGCTGTTCTGGATTCCCAGATTGTCATCCATATCTGTTTCACTTGGTTTCTTGGTTCTTTGCTATAGGGGGATTGCATGGTGTGCTGACTCAGCCACTGTCTTGGGCCATCTCTTTTGTCATTTTTGAGATTTTCATTGTTGGATAATGGCTATGATATAATTATATTCACTTTCCTCTCTATTAATAATAAAGTATTTCCACTTGCGAATGAGTGTGGCCATACTTTTGCTTCTTCTGATTTCATATTTCAGGATCTAAGACCTCCCCCCGCCCCCCCGGCTGTCTCTGTATCTTGTATTACACTTTCATTACTGTCCTGTCTACTTTAAGAACATATTTTACCAATAGTCTTTTTCACATACATATTTAATTTTTAGAAGAAGATGTGTAGTAGAAAAGAAATATATCAAACAGAAGGACTCTAATGTTTTGGAGGTATTTAGAAATTTTAAAAGAATAAATGTACTTTTTGTGACAAAAAAATAGTAAGTTAAAGGCACTCAATTTCTTTCAGCTGCCACATTGATTTATAGCTTTCAAACTAAGTTCCATTTAGCCCTGTGATTCCATGAAACATCTCTGGCAGACTTTTGAAACTCATAACCAACAGAATTGTTTCTAATCTGTTCACCTCAAAATCTGTTATCTCTATAGGTTGGCATTCAGATATATGAAAAATAACCCTAAAAGTTTCCATGATCTCACAGCATTGAGCCTTCTGTACAAATAAAATATGAACCTGAACACAATATCTTTGGGAAAGTCTCCAGTCTCAAAAGAAAGTGAAAATGACTTCCTTTTTCTTAATGTCTTTTCCTGTGGGTAAAAGGTGAGACTGTACATCCCATGGAAAAATAATGAAAGCTTAGAATTTGAATTCCAGGAAGGACATATCTACATAGACATAGAAATTACAACATTCCTCTTCCTTTTTCATTTTTACTGGCGTATTATGATTTAAAAGTGTATTTTGGTTATGCTGTCTGTGCTCCAATTTTTTTTTGAAAGTTCATCCAATAAACTGTGAGCCTTGTTTCTTTATTAGCTAGACAATTAAACTAAGTTCATCAGGAACATTATTTTTTCAAAATCGTATTTTTTTTCTCTACTGAGATTAAGTGAAAATATTTAAAATATCTGATTATATTTTTGTAGTAGATAATAATGAAAAAAATTGGTATCTACTATCATAAGGAGGGTTTTGTCATCCTGTCCTGCTTAAATTGCTTATTTTTGTAGTCTTTATATCTACTGTTCTGAGGATTGTTATCACGTGGAGAGAGGCATCTTGGTTGTAAATGTGTTGCCAAAAAAATAAATGACTGGATAAACAGGCTCAATATGGTTACATAGAAATTTAGAGAAGAAAGATTTTCTTTTATTCTCACTTTTTTTTATGAAATATGTAACCCTTTATCCAAAGAATATCATCACTTAGTTTATTTCACTTCTTGCCTGACTTATCTCACTATAAGTAGAACATAGGCAAAGAGAGACATAAGCAACAATTAAACCTAAGTACAATGGCCCCTACTTTCAATTTAAACTTCAAATGGTATAGAGGTTTGCTAAATAAACTTTAACTCTCTCTTGTGGTGTTTTCAGAGTGGCTGTAGCTCACTTTGCCATTGGAAACCCGTAAAGGTCTGCTTACAATCCACAACCAGACTTCTCGGGAGTGACTGAGTCACTCTTTCAAAGACAAGAAAATGTTCTCATCCCTTTTAAAGCCTTGATGGATACAGAAAGTAGGACACAATGAGCAATTCCTTCTGTATTCCCTAAAACAATAAAAGAGCTAAAAGCTTTATTTCTGGACAGAGAAGGAATTTAGAAATCCTGTGTACATGGCAAGATTCTACCTTTATTGCAATCTGTATAATTTTATTTTTGTGAAGGGACACATTATGATCTAATAATCGTAGATTATTAATCACATTTGTTCCCTATGAAAAGTAAGAGATGTCCCATGTCAAAGTTCAATAATCCATGCTCCAATGAGGAACTTTTGAGGATTTCCTCTAACAACAGAAATGTCCTTTCTTTGGGACCCAGTGTTTCTGAACTCTGATCTCCCTGAAAGAGACCTCATCAAAGTCAGCAGTGACACTTCATTACATTCCCTGATGATCCCTATTAAGAAGAGTTTATCTTGCAGTCTTGCCTATCACAGAGTACTGTGTCACCCCATGACATGTATTTGCCCTTCTTCTGTTGAGAAAAGATTGAGTACACAAAGGCAAAGCTTGGAAGTCATCTGAGTTTGTGTCCTAGCTCTACCACTTACAAAACATGTGTCTAGGCAAGTCACAAAACCCCTCTAAGCCTTCATTTCCTCATCTTTAAAATGAGGAGAGCCACTGCTTGTGGTGCTACGAAGGGGGTGAATCATGGCACCTGCTTCTCAAAGTTTAATACGTGTGGTAGTTAAGGTCATGTGTCAACTTGGCTGGGCCATGATTCTCAGTGGTTTGGCAGTTAGGAAGTAGTTTGGCAGTATGTAATAAAGTAATCACTTCCATAATGAGCTCTGATAGAATGCAGTAACCTCCATGATGAGATGTTATAAGCAGCCAATCAGTTGAAAAGGAGTTTCCTTGGGGGTGTGGCCTGCATCCAATATAAGTGGACTTTTTGGCAAAGCTCGTGGGCTTTTGCTTGCTCTAGATCGTGCAGCTGGCTCCTGTTCATCTGACCTCCAGTTATTGGGACTTGAGCTAGCAGCTTGCCTGCCGATCTTGGAATCTGTCAACTTCTGCAGCCTGTGGGCCAGAGGGCTGCTCTCTGACCTTCTGATCTTGGGTTCACAAGCCCCTGCAACTGTGTGAGTCAGGAGAAGCCTCCAGTCTGACCCACAGACTTGGGATTTTCGAGCCTCTACAACCGCATCAGCCGTTTCTTTGACATAAATCTCTCTCTCTATGTACTTATACGTGTCACTGGTTTTGCTTCTCTAGAGAACCCAGCCTAAGACAATATGCACAAGAATTACCTGGTAGATTGTATTAAAAAAATCTGGGGAGAGGCCTGAATTACTGCATTTAAAAAATTTTTTTTTATTGTCTTTAGATGAAGGTTACAGAACAAATAGTTTCTCATTAAACAGTTAGTACACATATTGTTTTATGACAATGGTTAACAACCCCATGATGTGCCAACACTGTCCCTTCTCAACCTTAGGTTCCCTATTATCAGCTTTCCTGTCCCCTCTTGCCTTCTAGTCCTTGTCCCTGAACTGTTGTGCCCCATTAGTCTCGTTTTATTTTATGGGGCTGTTTAATCTTTGGCTGCACGGTGAACCTCAGGAGTGACTTCATTACTGAGCTAAAAGGGTGTCCGGAGGCCATACTCTCGGGGTTTGCCCAGTGTCTGTCAGGCCAGTAAGTCTGGTTGTTTTTTGTGAGTTAGAATTTTGTTCTACTTTTTTGTCCAGTTCTGTCTGGGACCCACTATTGTGATCCTGGTCAGAGCAGTCTGAATTATTGCATTTTTAACAAGCTTGCAGTTGACTGATTTTGTTAGTTCAGAGATCAAGCTTTGAGTAGCAAGGTTACAACTGGTTCATAAAAAGTGCCTGTCCTTTAATGAAGGCTAACAAATTGTAGCCTTAGGCCTCTAGAGAAGATGGGAGCTAGACACTTCTCTTCTCACCCTGGAGGAGTTTTTCATTTTCTGACCATCATCTACCTGTCACTCCCCCAAAAAGCTTGGGTTACTGGTCTCACTGAAGTTCACAAATACCCTGTCCCCTACTCCTGCCTATGTTAATGCCTTCTCTTGAATTGGAAGGAGTTTGCCTATTTGCTTTTCTTTATCTTTACCCTCTCCCTTTTTCTGTACTGCAAAGAAGCCAAAACAATCACCAGTAACGTCTTTCCCCCTCCCTCCAACAACAGTGATAATACACTGGGAGACCAGGGATATCTTCCAAAGAGTAGAAGGTCAGTTGTTTCTCACTAGTAAGCTCATCAATCTCATTTCTCATTATGCTGTCCCATATGGCCTGGTGTAAAGGTGGTAAAATTGTGATATTTAGGTTTTCAGTGGGGAATGGAGGAACGGAGTCTTCCCTAAACCTAAATCAAGTCCTCTCTCCCAATTATTTTTTAATGATTGCTATATTTTAGTTTGGGAGTCCCTGGGTGGTGTGAACAGTTAAGCACTGGACAACTAACCAAAAGGTTAGTGGTTCAAACCCACCCAGAGGTGTCTTGGAAGACAGGCCTGGTGATCTGCTTCCAAAAGGACACACCCACAAAAACCCTATGGAGCTCAGTTCTGTTTAGTAACACATAGGGTCACCATCAGTCAGAACTGATTCAACAACTGGTTGACTGGTTGTTTTTATTTTAGTTGGGGGCACAGCTCAATGAAACTAAAATGGCATTTTGCTCTACTTTACCACTTTCTCTGTTTTTATATCTCCCTTGGAAATTCACTTGGAGGAGAGGTGTCTGGGGCAAGAGAAGATTTGGATATACTTGACTTTCTTAGCCTAGCATCACCCAACAGCATTACATTCTCACATCTTTTCTTCTTCTGATCATTTAAAACGTAAGTGAGTATAAACATGATTACCTCAGAGTTATCTTGACAGAAGGAATATAGATAGGTATCTTCAAAGAGGAAGAGAAGGGAAACGATGACTCAGACTTCTGACAGTCCAAATGCAAATGCGAATTCCATGACCCATACTGACATTTAAAATTCTACTTGGCACAGTAAAAAGAACAAATAGATAAGTGGCTATTCAAAAGGAATATCTCAAACATAAATAAAATTGCAAATGGTTACCAAGCGTCTGAATTGTTAGAAGTTTGTTTACCTTTAAGTGTTTTCACAAAAAAGAAGATATATTTTAGAATTTTATCTTTACCAAGCATCTTTCCCATATAGTTGAATAATTTAAGCTGTTGTCTTGGTAGTAGCTTTTCAGTATACTTTATTATTTGATGTTGTCAAAAATATGTGATAGCTCAGTGCATTTATTTTGTGAATGCTTTCCAAGTCATTCCTGCTTTCCTGCAGTGTCCCGTGAAATAGAAGTGGAGCTGAGCTTTTCCTGAGAAGTATCTCTCCATTTTCTTAATAGTACAAGTCAATTAAAAGGGTTCTATCAGAAGCCATGGTGTGTGTGAGGACTGACTTCTCTGTGGGACTTTTTTAAAATACCAGTTTTCAGTCTTCCCTGAAGTAGGTTCTGATTCAGTACTTCTAGAGTGGAACCCTTGAACCTGTATTTTTAAAAACTCTCAGAGTGATGCTGGTTACTGCCAGGTTTTTGGCTTAAGACTCACAATAAGCTGGATGCCAATTGGCATGACTAAAATGCTCTGAGTTGGAAAAGCCTACAGTCCTTTGTAAAGCAGAACAATTTCATTCAATTCAGCAACATTTATTGACTACCTACTTTGTGCCAGGCACTTTGGTATGTGTTGCAGACACAAAGATGAACACCACAGTGTTCTTGTCCTCAATCAGTTCAGAGGCTAGAGGGAGAGGAAGAGAAGAAAACAGGAAAGTGGGGCGGGGGAGAGAGAGAAGAAATGGGTAAGAAATCAATCTTCCACGAGACTGTGGCAAGAAGGATGGCAAAAATTCCACTGCAATTAGAGGGAAGAACAAGGAGAAAAGAAAAGCTACAGAAGAGGAGATAACTCTAGTTCTTACTGGGGGAGTTACAATATGTACAACAGAGTGGTTCTCAACCAATGTGTTGAACAATGGGGTTGGGGGAGGGACAACTGTAGTTGTGGCTGTGGGGTTGTAACTAGCATTTAAAAATTAAAAACCGTGGAGTGCTTCTGTATGAGGTTCTCACAGCATTCTTATGAAAAACCTTGCATAGATAAATGAAATGGAAGAGAAATTACGATTACTGACAGTCACAAAGACAAGAAAATGTGAGGTAAGAATGATGGCTTAGAGCACTACTGTAGTTCTCCTTTTAACAATAATAGAAAAAATAATTAAGTTGCATTGTCATAGCGAAGCACCAGTCTGACACTCTGTCAGAAGTGAAAATAAAGAGTTTTATTGTGGAAAGAGTTTCATGAAATGAGAGACACACAAGCATCCAGGCAGGATGCTGCCGTGTTCCAAATTGCAAGCAGAGAGACAGGTTTTTACTAGGTGAAGCAAACAAAGGGCTGTGCTCACAGGCACAGGGGATACGTGCAGGGCCAGATTACCCAACAAGCAAGGTATGCACAGGCTTACTTGTGTTTCCTTACTAATCTGTAGTGAACAAATATGTAGTGAAACCCATGTGAAATTGTTCACTACAGATTAGTAAGGAAACACAAGTAAGCTCATGCCTGTCTTGCTTAATGTAAGCCGGTGGGTACCTTGCTTACTGGTTAATTCACCCCTGGATACACAGGAAACATTACAAAGGGTTTCTTAAACTATAACCTTAAACACTTTTCTTAACAGCAATGAGTCTAGCTGTTAACATCCTTAGATTTGTTTACCAAAGCGTTCTGTCAGGAATAATTGAGTCAATTTTTTGTTACAGCCGCAAGGAGTTTCTTCCTCTTATTTTAAGTTCTACCTTAGTTACAGATTTACAAGAAGTCAGCAGAAATGGAGTGAAGGCTTCAGTGAGTGATTTAGGTTAAAGTCTAATTTAAAATGCTCTAATTTCAGTGTTCTACATTCTACCTTGATGAGTAGCATCTGGGGTCTTAAAAGCCTGTGAGTAGCCATCTAAGACAGTCCACTTATCTCACCCCTTCGGGAGCAAGGGAGAATGAAGAGAACAGAATACAAGGAAAAGATTAGTCCAAAGGACTAAAGGACCACAGCTACCAAGGCTTCCACCAGACTGAGTCTAGTACAGCTAGATGGTGCCCGGCTACCACCGACTGTTCTGACAGGGATCACAACAGAGGGTCCTGGACAGAGCTGGAGAAGGATGTAGAACAAAATTCTAACTCACAAAAAAGACCAGATTTACTGGCCTGACAGATGGAGAAATCCCGAAAGTATGGCCCCCGGACACCCTTTTAGCTCAGTAATGAAGTCACTCCCAAGGTCCACCATTCAGCCAGGGATTGGACAGCCCCATAAAACAAAATGGGACTAATGAGGCACAGCAATCCAGGGACAAGGACTAGAAGGCAGGAGGGGACAGGAAAGCTGGTGATAGGGAACCTAAGGTTGAGAAAGGACAGTATTGACATGTCATGGAGTTGTTAACTATTGTCACAGGGCAATATGTGTACTAACTGTTTAATGGGAAACTATTTTGTTCTGTAAACCTTCATCTGAAGTACAAAAAAAAAAAAGAATTATCTATGTGAGATCAAATTGACAACAGCAACTCAAAAGGTTTGATGGCAAGCCTAGGGG